>NC_045605.1:49945203-50246036 GCF_009762305.2 Zalophus californianus
CTCTCTCTCTGTGTCAAATAAATAAAATCTTAAAAAAAAAAATTTAACTCTAAGTGGATTGTAAAATGTTAAGGATGTATAATATAATCTCTACAGCAACCATTATAAAATAACGCAAAGAAGTATAGTAAAGTCAATAGATATGTAAAAATTAAAATATTAAGTGTAAAATAAAGTAGCACTTGTGGTGAGCATAGCATAATATATAAATTGAATCACTATGTTGTATACCTGAAACTAATGTAACATTGTGTGTCAACTCTACTCAAATAAAAAAAAATAAGGCAGCAAAGTAGTAACCATGGAATAACAATAGTACAACAAAGAATACACTAAATACATAGAAAACCATGCATAAATCAAACCATATCAAAATATATTGAGTAGTAATAGACTAAGCACTCCAATAAAATAGCAGAGATCATCAGTGAAAAAAAAAGCAAAACTTAATTATATACTATCCACAAAAAATACATTTTAAACACAAAGATATAATAGGTTAAAGTAAATAGAATAGAAAAGATATACCTTGAAAATAGTAAGTTTAAGAAAGCTGAAGTGGCGGGCCACCTGGGAGGCTCAGTTGGTTAAGCGACTGCCTTCGGCTCAGGTCATGATCCTGGAGTCCTGGGATGGAGTCTTACATCGGGCTCCCTGCTCAGCAGGGAGTCTGCTTCTCCCTCTGACCCTCTTCCCTCTCGTGCTTTCTATCTCTCATTCTCTCTCTCTCTCAAATAAATAAATAAAATCTTAAAAAAAAAAAAAAAGAAAGCTGAAGTGGCTATGTTATCACATACAATAGACTCTTGAAATAATATACTGTACCAGAGACCAAGGGAGATATTTCATAGCGATAAAAGAGAAAATTCATGTCAGGAAGGCATAACAATTGTAAAAGTGTGTGTACCTTACAACACAAATTTGAAATGCATGAGGCAAAAATTTACAGAACTAAAAGGAAAAACAGACAATTTCACAATCCTTGCTGGGGATTTTAACAACCTGTCCTCAGCAGTTGATAGAATAGTTGTATCAAAATAATCAGTGGTCCATACACCAAAATGGACCTCATTACAGGTGATAAAAAAGTACATTTAAAAATATTGAAAATAACAATGACATAAAATATATTACTATCAATAAGAACAAGATGGTTAGGAAAATCCTAGATATTGGCAGACTAATAAATGCTTTGTAAATCATGAATTAAAGAAGAAATCACAGGAAAATAGAAATTAGAACTGAATGGTAATAAAAATACAATGGATCAAGTTCTGTGGTATATAGCCAATCAGGCTTTAGGGTATTTTAGGTCTTAAGGGCATTTTAGGTCTTAAGGGCTTATATTAGAAATGTGGAGAGAAATTTATAGTTTTAGATGCTTATATGACATAAAAAGATATGTAATAAATGACCTAAAGTTTTACCTTAAGAAGTTAGAAAAAAAAAGGGCAAAGTAAACTCAAAATAGGTAGCAAGAAGGAAATAATAAAGATATGAGCAGAAATAAATGAAACCTAAAACAAAAAATAGATAAAATTAACAAAGTTGAATCTTCTGCATTAGCCTTCCATTCTCAGAATTTAACAATGCAATCCCACTGGCACTAGAATCTGGGAAGAGAAGTTTTCCAGGCTCCCGGAATCTGTGAACAAGGGACAGTATAAAGGGCAGAACTGGTGCTGAGTGCAAGCAGATAATATGTATCAAGAGAACAGCCATTTTAGTCAAAAACTCTAGTTTGGTACAAACTCCAGCAGCACAGGGATTCTGTTTTGAAATTATAAATTTTTCAGGGGGGCCTGGGTGGCTCAGTCGTTGAGCATCTGCCTTCGGCTCGGGTCATGGTCTCAGGGTCCTGGGATCGAGCCCCGCATTGGGCTCCCTGCTCAGCGGGAAGCCTGCTTCTCCCTCTCCTTCTCCCACTGCTTCTGTTCCCTCTCTCTCTGTCCAATAAATAAATAAATAAATCTTTAAAAAAAGAAATTATAAATTTTTCAGCCTTTAGCACAGTGTTAGGCACTTAGAAACCACTGACTACTTAATGAATGACTAGATAATAATAAATAGGATTTTTTCCTTTAGGTTATCCCTTTGGATATGTCATCCTGGGTGAAAGGAAGATAAATGACGTGGTCCTGGGAAACGTGTGTGTGTGTGTGTGTGTGTGTGTGTATGACTTTAACTGATTGTGAGTTTCAAACTTTGATCCTCTGTTTTTTCTTAATGTTCTTTGCCTTAACAGTGGTTTATATAATTTAACAGAAGATGACATTTCTATTATTACCAAAAAATATTAAGTGGAAAAGATATTCTGGGAAATAGACTCTCCATAGGTAATCAAAATTACATGAACCCAAGATGTCCAAGTCACTAATTGTAAAAAAAGGAATATAATTTGATTCAAATGTATTACTTTGTAATTGGAAAATACAGACTGTATTACTGTTTCAGACAGTAAAATCTTCCTCCTTTTTTTTTAAGGTGATGTATCCATGGACCAGTCATTTATAACAAATTTCATTATGACTTTTTCATTTTTCAGAAAGCCACTTACCACAAAATAATAGGTTTTCATTTTCATCAAGAAAATATTTCAATTGTGATAAGACATGTGTTATGTTGTGTAAGTTGGGGACACTGAGGGAAAGCAAAGTGACATGTAATTTCAGACTTAAAAAATTTTGGTAGGAACACAAAATGAGATCTATATTCTTAACAAATCTTTAAATGTACAATATATTTAATTATAAGTACAGTGTTTTACAGCAGATCTCTAGAATTTACTCATCTTGCATAACTGAGACTTCATGTCCTTGAGTTAGCCACTCCCCATTTCTCCTCTAGCCCCATAACCTTGTCTTGGCAATAATTTAATTGGATGGATATGACACCAAAAACACAGGCAGCAAAAGCAAAAATTTAGACAAGTGGGATTACTTCAAACTTAAAAAACATCTGCACACCAAAGGAAAAAACAGAGTGAAAAGGCAGCCTATGGAATGGGAGAAAATATTTGTAAACTGCATATCAGATAAGGGGTTAATTTCCAAATAAAGAGCTATTAAAACTCAAGAACACACAAAACAATTAAAAAAACACTAATAACCTGGTTAAAAATAGGCTAAAGATTTGAATATAAATTTATCGAAAGAAGGCATACAAATAGTGAACAAGATATATGGAAAGATGCTTAATTATCAAAGCCTCATACCTGTCAGGATGGCTATCATCCAAAAAACCCAGAGTGTACAACAAAGTACAACTAGTGGTTGGTGAGGATTTGGGGAAATTGGGACCTTTATACACTGTTAGGAAAGCGAAATGGTCTAGTCATGCTAGAAAACAGTGAAGAGGTTCCTCAAAAAAGTAAAAATAGAACTACCATATTATTTGGGCTTTTTTAAACTAAAATTTTTATTTTGAGATAATTATAGATTCATATGCAGTTGCATGAAATAATACAGAGAGTTTTTATATACCCTTTACCCAGTTTCTCCCAATGGCAACAGCTTGTAAAAATACACTATAATATCACAACCAGTATATTGTCAATGACAGAGTCAAGAAACTGAATATTTTTACCACCGGAAGGATTCCTCATGCTGTTTTATGGCTATACTTACTTCTCGCCAGTCCTTCACACTTTCACATACTGGTAATAAATGTAATTTATTACATCACTGTAATTTCTGTAATTTTGTCTTTTCAATAATTATAGAATAATGAGTAATACAATATGTAACATTTTGGGATTGGCTTTTTCAATTAGCATAATTCTTCCCGGTTGTGGGTATCAGTATTTCATTTTATTTTATTGATGAATAGTGTTCCATGGTATGAGTATACTACTATTTGTTTAACATTCACCCAGTGAAGGGTATCTGAGTTGTTTCCAGTTTTGAGCAATTATGAGTAAATATACTATAAACATTTATGTACTGGTTCTTGTGTGAAGACGATATTTTTCATATTGAAATGTAGTTGATGAACAATGTTACATTAGTTTCAGGTACCTAGCATAGTGATTTGACAACTCTATACCTTGTACTATGCTCACCAGGAGTGTAGCTACCGAAGATAATCCTTAACTTCTGTGGAATAAATACCCAAGAGTGTAATTCCTGAGTTACCTGGTAGTTACATAATTAGGTTCTTAAGAAAATGTTAAACTGTTTTTAAGAGTGGCTGTACCATTTCATATTCTCAAAAGCAATGTCTTCATGATACAGTTTCTCAGCATCCTCTCCAGTGTTTGCTGTTGACATTACTTTTTCTTTAGCTGTTCTGATATGTACATGGTGGCATCTCATGGTCGTTCTAATTTGCATTTCCCGGATGGGTAATCATGTTGCACATTGTTCATAGCTTATTTACCATGTGTGTCCTCTTTGTTGAAATGTCTGTGTATGTCTTTTGCCCATTTTCTAATCTTTTTTTAACGGCTGAATTTTGAGTGTTCTTTATATATTCTAGATCCTACTCCTTTTTATCTTTGTGGTTTGCAAATATTTTCTCACAGTCTGTAACTTGTTTTTTAAGCTTTTCACAGAATCTTTCACAGAGCAGAAGTTTTTAATTTTGATGATGTACAATTTAACATTTCCTTTTGTAGATTGTGCTTTTGGCGTCAAGTGTAAGAATTCTTTTTGCCTAGTATGTAGCACTAGATTCTGAAGATATTCTCTTATTTTTTTCTAAAAGTCTTTCATTTTTACATTTTCCATTTATGTTCATGATCCCTTTTGAGTTAATTTTTGGATAAAGCTTGAGATTTATGCAAAGGCTTATATTTTATCTTCCCATAAGCAGAATTTTAGTTTCAAAGTTTTAAGAACATGTGAATAAAGGGAAGAAAGATGAGTGCTTACCTAGGAAACACACCGTCATGTAGAAAACATAGGACCTGGATTTTTTCTTTTTTTTGATAGGATTTTTTTGTTGTAAATGATTGGGGGAGGAAAGATTTTTTTTTATTAACATATAATGTATTATTTGTTTCAGAGGTACAGATCTGTGATTCAACAGTCTTGCACAATTCACAGTGCTCACCATAGCACATACCCTCCCCAATGTCTATCACGCAGCCACCTCATCCCTCCCACCCCCCACCACTCCAGCAACCCTCAGTTTGTTTCCTGAGATTAAGAATTCCTCATATCAGTGAGGTCATATGATACATGTCTTTCTCTGATTGACTTATTTCGCTCAGCATAATACCCTCTAGTTCCATCCACGTCATTGCAAATGGCAAGTTTTCATTTTTTTTGATGGCTGCATAATATTCCATTGTGTATATATGCCACACCTTCTTTGTCCATTCCTCTGTCAATGGACATCTTGGCTCTTTCCATAGTTTGGCTGTTGTAGACATTGCTGCTATAAACATTGGGGTGCATGTGCCTCTTCAGATCACTACATTTGTAAGGACCTGGATTTTGAAGGGAATAATCTGTGTCTGATGACTTTAAGTTCAATGGTTAAAGTAAAGTTCATACAAAATTCCTTGCTTTGCTTTCTTTTCAGAGTGATTTTGAGAATAAAATAATATAATTGATGAAAGAGATTTATAAATTGCCAAGTCAATGTTTATTCAAATTATTTTTTGATTGGGTGCAACAGATCACAAGAAAGAAAGCTGCAATAGGTTTAAGAGTATAGACATATTGATGTTATAGTTTCTGTTGCGTACTTACCTCTCTCTCCATCTGCCTGTCTCTCCATATCTCAGAAGTCTATGTTCCTCATTTCACCTAATATTTGGCTCTGTATGTCTGAAAACAAGTTAGTAAAACTTTGTTTTGGAAATTTTTTTATGTCTTGATCTGGCAATTTCTTCGATGATTTCATTTTTATGCATCCTCAAAGGAAAGCAAATCAATGGCTAAATGTTTGCTTAGATTTCCCAACACCTGGAAAAAAGAGACAAAGTCTAATTCTTATTCCTTGGGTTCCTGTGGTAGGCAAAATAATGCCTCTCCCCCAAAGATATCTATGTCCCAATCTTTGAAACCTAGAATATATTAAATTACACGGCAAGGGGGTTGAGGGTTGCTAATCAGTTGACCTTAAGGTAAAGTGATTAGCCTGAAGTGTTCAGTGTGACCAATGTAATTGCAAGCATCTTTTAAAGTGACAGAGGGAAACAGAAGAAGAAGTTGGATTCAGAGAGAGATTTGAAGATGTTATATTGCTTGATGGGTGAAGGGGCCACAAACTAAGGAATGCAAGTAATGAAGATGCTTCTAAAAAAGGCAATGAAATGGATTCTTTCCTTGTGTCTTGAGAAGAAATTCAGCATTCCCAACACTTGATTTTAGCCCAGTGAGACCCATTTTGAACTTCTTACTTCCAGAACTGTAAGATAATAAATGTGTGTTGCTTTATGTAACTGTTTGTGATAATTTTTTAAGATAGCAATAGGAAACCAACTCAGTGCTGAATTGTTACTTAACTAAATCAAATTGATAGCATAATTTTTTTTATTTCTATGAAATCCCAGAGAACTTTATCTGTTCATGTTTCTCTCTACCTTTTGTTTCTTGTTTAATGCTGGGTCTCCAGCATCTGGTAGAGTGCATAACACATAGTAGGTACTCAAAAATATTATGATTATATGGATACATGAACATCTCATCTTAATTAAATTCAACATATATTTATTGGTATCTCTTATGTGCCAACCACTGCAGTTTTGGGGGGGCTTTGGGGGGTTAGAGCACTGAATAAGGCACAGAACATTCTAGTAAGGGAGATGGGTACCAATGACTCTATAATGCAGAGTGGTGAGGAATATGATTAGAACACTGAAAAAAATGTATTGGGTAAATAGAAGAGCTGATGATATTTTTTTGCTGTCTGAAGAGTTATGCAGTTTCTAAGTAGAAGGGACCTATGAAATGAATCCTGAAGGATAATTATGTGGCTTTCATGAAGGAGCAGGGGCTTGTTAGTAGAAGAAACAGCATTTGCAAAGGCACGAAGATATGAAACTTCAAGGTATCTTCAGGAAAGGATTGGTTTTCAATGTGGGTATGTAAGTATGTGTGTGAGGGAGAAAGACACTACAAAATAATTTTGTAAAAAGCTTGAATGCCATTCTTCATAATTTTGATTTTATTCTGAAGACTGTATAGAGGGAGTAATTGTGACATGAAAAGTGATGTAGACAGATCATCATTTCAGAAATGTAACACTGACCACTATGTGGAGGATGAATTGGATGGGGGACGAGAGGCAGTTAGGAGGCTGTCACGGCAGTCAGGACTGAATATGATGAAGGGTGAACTAGAGCAGTTGTAAGATTGTGATAGTTTTGCAAGTCCTTTCTTCAGTAAGTGTGAGAGTTGAATTGATGGCTTATCAGTTTGGGAGGAGGGTGGTAAGGGAAATGGAGATATCAAATATGTTCTGAATTGGGGTGGCTGTGCAGATAATAGAATTGTGATCTGTGATACACATAGGAGAAAGAACAGTTTGAAGGATCAGTGAAAATTAATGTTGGAGATACTGAGGTTGACAGTAAGACATGCAGATAAAATATCGAATAGGCAGTTGGATTTAAGAAAGATTAAATCTAAGAATATTGATAAGAAAATCTCAGATGTTATTATATTATTATCTTCTGAGTCCATGGTGGTATGTAGAAAATGAACAGCCTTTGTAATTAGATAGACTTGAACTTAGATCCCACATTTACCACTCTTTACTTGGATAAACATAGGCAAGTCACACCCACTTTTTTATCTATGGAATAAGTACAACAATACTTAGTCCAAAGAATTTTTGAAATTAAAGTATGTAAGTGCATAAAACACCTAAAGCAAATTGTATACTTAGAAATTTTATTTACTTTTTTTCTAACCCCCATCTCTTTTAATATTGAAGTTCTTGATAACGGGGTTAACATTTTATTAGCCTTTATATAAAATAGATTGCAGGTCTCAGTAAATGCCAGTTGGATTTAATTATTTAAAATATTTTAAGTTGAAAAAATCCATATTCACAAAAATATGTTAAAAAACTAATTGTAAAAATTAAAAGTTAAATTTTCATCTTCTACAATCCCACTTCTTTTGGTTGAAAATTGTCAATATTTTAGTGTAAAAGTTTACAGATTTTCACTCTGTCTATATAAATAGATATTAGACACTTGGATTAGTAAAATAATATCATATTAACAGGTTGTCCATCAATTTGCTTTTGTCAGTTAACAATATATGTATGGTAGAGTTCATGTCAGTATATGCCCCATTTTTTTTCATTGTTGGATGTGTTTTACTGTATGAACATACTATCTTTTTTTAACTCTTCCCCTACTGATGGACCATTTGCATTGTTTCTGATTTTTGGGTATTACAATGTTTTGAAGTGTAGTCTTTTTTTTTTTTATTTGTCAAAGAGCAAGAGAGAGTGAGAAAGAGTGAGAGAGAGCAAGCACAAACAGGGGGAGTAGCAGGCAGAGGGAGAAGCAGGCTCCCACTGAGCAAGGAGCCCAATGCGGGGCTCAGTCCCAGGGATCATGGCCTGCGCCAAAGGCAGATACTTAACTGACTGAGCTACCCAGGTGTCTGGTGAAGTGTAGTCTTAAACATATTTTTTAATATATCTGTGAAAATATTTTTGTAGAATATTTTGATACTTGTACTTATATAAAAGTACCTGTTCATGGGGTATGCATATAATTTATTTTAATAGAGACTGCTCACATTTCAGGATGGTGCTATAAATGCTCATTCCTCAATTGTATAAAATAGTGCCCAGTTTTCTCCTTTCTTGCCAACAGTTTTATTTAAAAACTGGCCAAAACGTGAAAGAAAAAACTTCAAATGAAATTTTGATTTATATATTTATCGGTGAGATTGAGCCTACTTTTCTGTTTATTGGCATTTTAATTTTTTTTAATCTATGAGTTTTTTCTTCCAATTCTTGGTCCGTAATTCACTAGTATCTTTTCTGTTGCTTTCTAAACATGGTATAAGAGGAAGAGTGAGAACGTCTGAGTGTTTCTTTAAAAGAATAGCTTACAACTGTGCTGTGTGTAAATGAGCAATCTACTTCATGACATACCATGTGAAGACCCTGAAGACCACCATTAATAGTGACATGTGTGACAGTCATTGGTCACTGCACAGAAAAAAACAACCTGTTGAGTAAATAATATGCACTTGATTTCTGCCCCTTCTTCAAAAAATATTAAGACGAAAGGAAGAGAGCAATTACTTGAGCAATTACTTAATGGTATACTTATTATATACTTTATGTCATCAATCTTCTCAGGAATCTCATTATTCATAGCATTTTTCAGATGAATGGTCAGAGGTACAGGAGGTTAATTATGTTTCTCAAACTCCCACATTTTTAAAAAATATTTTATTTATTTATTTGACAGAGAGAGACACAGCGAGAGAGGGAACACAAGCAGGGGGAGTGGGAGAGGGAGAGCAGGCTTCCCGTGGAGCAGGGAGCCCGATGCGGGGCTCGATCCCGGGACCCTGAGATCATGACCTGAACAGAAGGCAGACACTTAACGACTGAGCCACCCAGGCACCCCAAACTCCCACATTTTTAATAGTAGCTTTGAGCTTAAGTTCTAGCCATTGCCAAAGTCCATATGCTTTCCACCATGACATAGTGCCTCCTGCTTCTTAATTAGACAAATTCTAACAATTCCAAGCAGGGATCTCCTTGTGTATGTACAGTATTTTGGAAACTGTGTAAAAGTTTGATATTTATGAAAATAAAGGCAGTATGTGGCAGTGAGTGCTGCATATAAGCCATGCTGTTGTAGCTCAAAAGAGGAAGAGCAGGATTTCAGTGATGGTAGGTCTTTAGCTGAGCCTAGGAGAAAGGGCAGGAGCCCAATATATGAAAAGGGGAGGCAAGGCCCTCTAGAGGTGAGTACTGGCTTAGGCAAATATGAGGTGGATCTTCTGTTATGGTTCCAGGTGTGGGCAATGATGCCTTGGTGCTAGTTTTGACCAAAGAAAGTCTTGGATGGCAAGATCATTGTTTTGTGGTTTTCCCTCAGGCATACAAAATATGTTGTGTGTGTAAGCATACAGTGCTAGCTTCTACCTAGTTCTCAGAAGTTTCCAGAGGTAACATGAACAAGTAGAGGGGCCATTACAAGGACAATAAATAACATTTCATGCAGTATCTGAAAGGACAAAGAAATGAAAAGATTTGTCCTACTGCTTTTAAAAGTCCTGTACCTTCCTGGAGGACAGAATTAAATATTTGACAGAAAAGCTGACAGAAAAAAAATAAATTGGTCAAAAGTAAATTGAGGACAATAAAACCAAGGTTGCTTCCTGTAGTCATTAGAAAAGACTATTTCACAGAGATAAGGAAATGACATTAGTGTTTTCTGATACAGAGTCATCAAAATCTATTTAGTTTTTATGGCTAGATAAGTTTCTGACCTTACGGGAGACTTCAGAGACAGATAAGTGGAGAGATAAAACACCCCAGTGGAATTTAATTAAAACTATAATGAACATTGGTTTTGGGTTATCTGGATGAATTTTCAGTCTCTTGCAGTTTGCATAACGTTGAGAGATTTCACTTTAGTCAAGTTCATGCACTTTGCTGTGAGACATTTGCTGGTGGTGTGTCCAAGGAACAACATATACATCTGGGTCTGTTTAGAAGTGAAGGCCTTTTATGTTTTTTGAGATCATAGTGGTGGAAAATGAACTAGAGACAAGGCTGACAGAGTTATAAAGGCTAAAAATCAAAAGATAGTATTTTCATAATAGTTTTAATTTTATTGAGAGTATATTATGGTTCAGGTATATTATATTCATTAACTCATTTATCCTTCATAATAACACTGTGAAGTAGGTAGAAACTATTATTAACTCTATTTTATAAATGGAGAAACTGAGATTTAGAATAGTAATAAGTTTGTTAAGTTCACACAAGTAAGTGGCAGTGCTGGGATTCCATTCCAAGTTTGGAGGACTTTGTGTAATATGAGATCTTAACTACTCTGCTATACTGGTCTTAAACTCTATGCTAGACATCATCTAGTTCCATTTGGTAGGCAGCAGTGGAGTGGAGGATAGAGAACTAGACATAGAGTCATAAGACCTGCATTTAAATTCTAGTTTTGCTACTTACTAAGTTGTATAACCATTGGTTGAACTGGACTGCATATCCAAGATGACTCAAGCATATGTCTGGTGGTTGATACTCTTAGCTAGGAGTTCAACTAGAGTTTATTCATATGCTCTTTGATTTCAAGGAGTTTAGGAGAAGGAGATTGCCATGATCAAAAGGTGATTTACAAAGGCAAATATAGATGTATTATGGAAAAACGATGACAGGGAGGAGAGAGCAGAGGAAGGGGTTAGGAGGTTATTGCAACATTTTGGGCTGATGGCAATGGGGGATATGAATCCAGGCAGGGACTGGGGGAATGGTGACGTAAGCTTGGGTAATAGACACAGAAAAGCACAGGATTTGCTATCAGATTGTAGAGTGAGATGAGAGGGAGTGGAAGAAAAAGCACACTGTGTTAAACTACGGGTCTTGGTGATGGAGCAAGTAGTAGTAATATTAGCATAGATTCAACAGGAAGAACAGAGTGAAAGTAAAGTTCCCTTTTGGAAAATACAATTGGAATACACATTCATAGCCATGATTCTACTGCTGCCAGAGATGTTCCACAGCTTTGCTGAGAGGCCAAGGCTTCCTACCTCCTGCATCTGAGCAGGCAACATCTTTGGAAACCGGTCCATGAATTTTAGGTAAGCCCAGATGTTATGCCAGTAGGAGCATATTGCAATAGGAATTCACATTTTATCTTTAATTGACACACAATGGCAGTAAATAACATAATTTGCATTCTGGTAGCGAAGCCAAGCCAGTACTGATTTGGAGACAATAGTTTGGGATCTCTATCTGGACATGCAGAGTCTCTTTGCCCATATAAATGAGCACAAATGCAGCAGGCAATCTTTAGTGACTAATAATGCCTCCTTTCAGATTCTGAGCAGAGTTTGTTTGCTTGTTCATTGTTTGTTTCTTTTCTGATTTTGGCATGCTATGTGGCATCACAACCCCCATTCTGGCTGCAAGAGAATCAAAGCACAGTTAATCAAGTAGAAAATTTACATACAGATTCACAAAATAAATCTAAACAGACAAACAAAAACAGTGTCATATATATACTAAGATTTGAAGAAAATGTTTTTCTCCTAGGTTGAAATAAACTGGCATTGTCCTCTCTTATGTTACTCTATTAAAAAACAATCATAGAATAACAGCCAAGCAAAACAAAACAAAAAACACGATACTATAATGATATTTCTTAGTACTGTAATTTGATGAATATGTCTTATTTGTTGAGACTAATAATAGCCTAATGGTTATTAGTTAAAATATATAAAATCTGTCCTTATGCCACATTAAGAAAATATATAAAAATCTGTCCTTATGCCACATTAAGAAAAGACTGCCGCTTTTCCCAGTTGTCCCCATCTAGAATCATTGGTAACTCTCCCTGAAGATCCAGCTTATATTTCTCTTGAAATGGTCCTGATTAATGTGAAGTACTGTTTTAGTTGCTCAGCAGCCTCAGGCCATTCTTATGGTAGGATGTGCCATTATCATACTGCCCAGATTTTTGATAACCTGAATTTCAAGGGACAAGGTCAGAGTGACAAGGAAAGTTGGTTTTCCTAAACCACCTGATGAGTGTCTCTCCTGTTGCCTCCTGCCCCATGTGGATTACCTCTGCCTTAGCTTCTCTGCCTAGCACTGCTCAGTGCCTTCCCCACATATGCATATCTATGGCTGTGGAAACCAGAGCTAAGCACCAGAAGCTGCCTGTGCTTCACCTCCAGAAAGCCCTGGCTTTCTCCTCACTGTCCACTTTCAACTTCCTCTCATGTGGCTTTGGGTCCTTATAACTACTGTTTGCCTGCCCTGTTTGGCATAATGACTCAAATTTAGTTACCCTTGGAAGTGATGACTGTCTCTTGACTCCAACATTGCTACTAAGGACAGTACCTTGACCTAGACACCACCTGGCCAGGTCTGCTAATCCTCACTCCCTGATTTTCAAAAAGGAGGAGCATCTCTATAGCATCACTCCCCCCAAAACCCAGAGTATAGGATGCCTGCCTTCCTCTTGAGATCTCCCTCTTTCAGGACCTTGGACTCTGATTTCAGATCATGTTCTCTCTCTCCCCAATCTGAGTTATGAACATTTGATATCCTATTAACAAGAGCATATTACCCTTTTGGCTTCCATCATCAGTTCTGATTTTCTTTTTTTTTTTTTTAAGTTTTAATTTTAATTCCAATTAGTTAGAGTGTCATATTAATTTCAGGTATTCAATATGGCCTTCCATACATCACCCTGTGCCCCTCACAACAATGCACTCCTTAATCCCCATAACCTGTTTAACCTAACCCCCCACCCCTTTCCCCTCTGGTAACCATCATTTTGTTCTCTATGATTAAGAGTCTCTTTCTTGAGATCTCTCTCTTTTTTCCTTATGTTCGTTGGTTTTGTCTCTTAAATTCCATATATAAGTGAAATCATATAGTATTTGTCTTTCTCTGGCTACCTTATTTCACTTAACATTATACTCTTGAGATCTACCCATGTCATTGCAAATGACAAGATTTCATTCTTTTCTATGGCTGAATAATATTCCACTGTATATATTTACATCTACTCTATTCATTCATCAATCTTTGGACACTTGGACTGCTTCCATATCTTGGCAATTGTAAATAATGCTGCTATAAACATAGGGGTGCATGTATCCCTGGGAATTAGTGTTTTTGTATTCTCTGAGTAAATACCCAGTAGTGTAATTGCTGGATCTTATGGTAGTTCTGTTTTTACATTTTTGAGGGAATTCCATCCTGTTTTACAGAGTGGCTCTACCAATTTGCTTTCCCACCAACAGTGTACAAGTGTTCCTTTTTTTCCACATCCTCATCAACACTTGTTGTTTCTTGTGTTGTTGATTTTAGCCATTCCAACAGGTGTGAGATGGTATCTCACTGTAGTTTTGATTTGCATTTCCCCAATGATGAGTGATTTTGAGCATGTTTTCATGTGTCTGTTGGCCATCTGTGTCTTCTTTGGAGAAATGTCTGTTCATGTTTTCTGCCCATTTTTAATTGGATTATCTGGGGTTTTTTTGGTGTTGAGTTGTATAAATTCTTTATATATTTTGGATACTAACCCTTTATCAGATAGGTCATTTGCAAATATCTTCTCCCATTCTGTAGGTTGTTTCTTAATTTTGTTGATTCCTTTGCTGTGCAGAAATGTTTTATTTTGATGTAGTCCCAATAGTTTATTTTTTTAATTATTATTTTTAAGTTATTTCTATACCCACTTTGGGGCTCGAACTTAAAACCCTGAGATCAAGAGTTGCATACTCCGCCAACTGAGCCATCCAGGCACTCTCCACCCCAATAGTTTATTTTTGCTTTTGTTTCCCTTGCCTCAGGAGACAGATCTAGAAAAAAGTTGCTGTGGCCAATGTCAAAGAGGTTGCTGCCTATGTTCTCCTCTAGGATTTTGATGGTTTCCTGTCTCACATTTAGGTCTTTAATCCATTTTGAATTATTTTTGTGTATGGTGTATTAAAATGGTCCAGTTTCATTCTTTGGCATGTTCCTGTCCAGTTTTCCCAACATTTGTTGAAGAGACTGGCTTTTTTCGATTGGATATTCTGTCCTGCTTTGTCAAAGATTAATTGACCAGATAGTTGGCGGTACATTTCTGAATTTTCTGTTCTGTTCTATTGATCTATGTGTCTGTTTTTGTGCCAGAACCATATTGTTTTGATCACTCTAACTTTGAAGTCTGGAATTTGATGCCTCCCGCTTTGCTTTTTTGTTTTTTTCTCCCAAGATTGCTTTGGTTATTTGGGGTCTTTTGTGGTTCCATACAAATTTTAGAATTGTTTGTTCTAGCTATGTGAAAAATGCTGGTGGTATTTAATAAGGGTTGCATTAAATGTGTAGATTGCTTTGGGTAGTATAGACATTTTAGCAGTGTGTTCTAATCCATAAGCATGGAATGTTTTTCCATTTCTTTGTGTCTTTTTCAATTTTTTTCATGAGTGTTTTATAGTTTTCAGAGTAAAGGCCATTCACCTCTTTGGTTAGGTTTATTCCTAGGTATCTTACTATTTTTGGTGCAATTATAAGGAGTATTGTTTTCTTAACTTCTATATCTGCTGCTTTATTGGTGTATAGAAATGCAACAGATTTCTTTTTTTTTAATTTTTTATTGTTATGTTAATCACCATATATTACATCATTAGTTTTTGATGTAGTGTTCCATGATTCATTGTTTGTGCATAACACCCAGTGCTCCATGCAGAATGTGCCCTCTTTAATACCCATCACCAGGCTAACCCATCCCCCCACCCCCCTCCCCTCAAGAACCCTCAGTTTGTTTTTCAGAGTCCATTGTCTCTCATGGTTCGTCTCCCCCTCTGACTTACTCCCCTTCATTCTTCCCCTCCTGCTATTTTCTTCTTTTTCTTTTTTCTTAACATATGAAATGCAACAGATTTCTGTACATTGATTTTATATCCTGCAACTTTGCTGAATTTGTTATTAGCTCTAGCAGTTTTTTGGTGGTTTTTCAGGTTTTCTTTTTTTTTTTTTAAAGATTTTATTTATTTATTTGAGAGAGAATGAGAGATAGAGAGCACGAGAGGGAAGAGGGTCAGAGGGAGAAGCAGACTCCCCGCTGAGCAGGGAGCCCAATGTGGGACTCGATCCTGGGACTCCAGGATCATGACCTGAGCCGAAGGCAGTCGCTTAACAAACTGAGCCACCCAGGCGCCCGGTTTTTCAGGTTTTCTATGTAGAGTATCATTTCATCTGTAAAATAGTGAAAGTTTTACTTCTTCCTTACCTATTTATATGCCTTTTATTTCTTCTTATTGCCTGATTTCTGTGGTTAGGACTTCCAGTACTATGTTGAATAAAAGTGGTGAGAATGGACATCCTTGTGTTGTTTCTGACCTTAGAGGAAAAGATCTCAGTTTTCCCCCAATTGAAGATGATGTTAGCTGTGGGTTTTTCATAGATGGTCTTTATTATGTTGAGGTATGTTCCCTCTGACCCTATTTTGTTGAGGGTTCTTATCATGAATGGATGTTGTACTTTGTGGTAATTTCTGCATCTATTTAAAGGATCATATGGTTCTTATCCTTTTTCTTATTGATGCAATGTATCACATTGATTGATTTCCAAATATTGAACCACCCTTGCATCCCAAGAATAAATGACACTTGGTCATGGTGAAATTTTTAATTTAATTTAATTTTAATTTTAATTTCTTTATTATTATGTTATGTTAATCACCATACATCACATCATTAGTTTTTGATGTAGTGTTCCATGATTCATTGTTTGCATATAACACCCAATGCTCCATGCAGAACGTGCCCTCTTTAATACCCATCACCAGGCTAACCCATCCCCCCACCCATCTCCCCTCTAGAACCCTCAGTTTGTTTCTCAGAGTCCATAGTCTCTCATGGTTCATCTCCCCCTCCGATTATAAGTCATTCATTCATTTCACTCATTCATATGTACATGTTTTTTTTTCTTTGAAAAAA
The DNA here is from genome assembly GCF_009762305.2 of Zalophus californianus. Classification (NCBI taxonomy): domain Eukaryota; kingdom Metazoa; phylum Chordata; class Mammalia; order Carnivora; family Otariidae; genus Zalophus; species Zalophus californianus. The sequence continues at coordinate 49,961,817 of NC_045605.1, forward strand.
GTTTTTGTTGAGTGCCTATGCAAAGCCCCATCCTAAGCCATAAGGTTGTAATAAGAAACAAAATAGTACTGTTTATGTGGTGATAGGACTTTGAATATATAGTATGAAATCAACAGTAATTGGAAAATAACATAAAAGGTATAAAGTTTCAAACTGTAATAAAAGCTATGATGTAAAACTACAGGGGTTCTATAAGATCATATAAGAGGCCAAACTGACCAGTTCTGATGGTAGTAGTAGTTATAGAGGTGATGGTGGTGGACAAAACACCTCATGAAGAAGTGATATTTAAATTGAGATCTGAAGAATGAATCATTGTTAACCATGCAGGAGTTGGGAACAGGAATAATGAAGAGTCTTTCTGACAGGGAATGATCTGTGAGAAGAGCTAGAATTGGGCAAGACAAGGGCTAGGGCTTGAATACTCACCCTCCCCCAAGATAGCATGCTGCTACACTTTTTTAATCTTCTTAATCTGTACATCTATATATCCTTCAGCTATTTCTGATATGACATGAGATCCAGAACTCTCACCTCTTTCTGCTCCTCTTTGGCCATGCTCCCACTTGTCTTTGTGTTCTTTACATGTGTTCCTGACAGCACAGCAGCATAAAAGTCATGTGGGTGTGTCAAGAGAACGACCAATACCTCTGAGTCTCAAACTGTAGATGGAGGAAATTATAACTAAAATCCTACCAAAACATCATTAACCAATATTTACTGGGGTGACCCCAGGAACTCTACTGGGCTGGCAAGGCAGGTACTATCTTCTAAACTTCTGTACCTACCCTTTTCATATCAGTAATATTTTAAAAGGTGAAAAAAAAGCAAAGCTGTTGGATTTGGAATGTCTTCAAAAGACTTTGGTCAACATAACTAGCATTTTGATGTAGGACAAAAGAGAACAAAAGAGCTCTTTTATCTATTTCTACAAGCTCCACATTATAACAATATCGTTTTTGTATTTCACCTCTTTTCTCTCAACCTGAAATTCCTTGGGACCTGTTTCTCTTCATAAATAGTTCTCATTCTGGACTGGAAAATGTCACTATTGGCAATGGATCACCCTAGGTGAACAAAGTGCCAGGTGTCTCCCAAAGAGCCCCAGAGGCTTCAGCCTAAAGGATAAAAGGCAATATATGAAAGGGAGAGAGTTGATCCTGTAAATAAATTTGACTGGCATTAAGTATTTAACGTGGTGGCTGGCTCCATGAGGGCAGTACATTAAATGCATAATGGCATAGTATCCATTTGGGATTTACTGTAAATCTGACAAGCCCCAACCAGGCTGCATGGCATTAAATTGCAAGTGACAAGTTCTGATAGAGCTGTCAGCTTGAGAAGGTTTACTTTAAAGCAAACAGAAAAGGCTGTAGATTGTTTTATTAATAAGGTAATGCTCAGTTGGAGAAAAGAGGGAAGGCTGTGTGATATTGCCATAGGCATAGGGCTTTGGAATGAGACTTGGGTTTGAACTAGTGGCCCTGTTACTTATGCTCTATAATCCTTGAGCAATTTACTTCACCTCTCTGAGTCTCTGTTCACTAATGAGTGTAATGGCAATAATGTATATTTCAGGATTGCCTTAGGTAAGGCTCCCAAGGAAACAAACTTGGGATAGAGATTTACATTCAGGCAATTTATTAGGGAGTAGTCTTGGGAAAAGTAGCTTCAGTGGAGTAAGGGAAGTATGATTGGCTAAGAGAGAAGTTAGATACTCTTCTTCCCTTCCTTTAACCACTTGCAGTAATAGCTATTTTACATTTATAGTTCAATACTTTTATTCATCTAAAAAGACATTATTAAACATATCTATAGCCTAGACTTCCTGGAAATAGAATCTAAGAAGGGATTTTGAGTGCAAGTGGGATATTGGGGAGTGGTCTCAGGTATACCACCTGTAAAGGACTAAGGGAAGCAACATTGGTCAGAGCAAGAGGTATAGTGCAATAGAGACTCAGCTGATCCCATGGAATGATGTGACACAAGAATGGAATTTCAAAAGTGTCCCACATTGAAGCAGGGGATCTGGGTCATTGTTCACCTTCATCAACAGGTCACTGGATGTAGACTGACTTTGAGGAGGTAATTTTGGGCATGGCAGCTCCATTGGGACAAGTGCAAGTTTCAGGGAGGGACTCAGTTCCTCAGAGCTATAAGCAGACAACATGCCTGGCAGCTGGGGGTGTATCTCTCAGTTCTGAATAGTTTACCACTTGGATCCCCTTGTTTCCTATAATAATTATAGGAATAACAACAACAACAACAACAACAACAATAGTTCACACCATCTATAAACAGCTTTTTCTAGGCTCTGTTTGATCATTTCCTGGGATATTCATACTCCTTACTGGAGGAAAATTGGTGGTATAAAACCTAGTCCCTCCTGCTGCAAATGCTCTCTAGGGTACAGCTGATAATCATAATTTTCCTCCATTACTATCATTCTAGATTTCCCTGCTCAATTAGCATTTCTGGGCTAGTAGCATATCCTAGACCTTCATGCCTGAGGAATTTTGAGTTCCTGTGTATGATGTCTTATTCAGAACATGGCTACTTCAGTTGTTGATATGCTATCAAAATTGGGTGGAAGAGTACCAAGAGGAACTCCACTTGGTCACTTGGGCATCAAATGTATTATTTTTTTCCCACACTGTTTAATAGCAGCTTTACCTCCTTCTGATATCAGTATTAATTACCCTGGCTGGGATGATAATTTCCCTCCCTTGACCTTTGGTTTTTTAGCACAAGGAGTCCAAAGTGCCTGGGTGGTAACTGTACATAAACTTTAATGACATGTGTTCCCCTCTTGAAACCAAGACTTATAGATGCAAAGAAACTACAATTGCAGGGACGGTTAGTATATATTCATCACTAACTTATTGGGAGTGGTAGTAAACAGAACCAATTCTGATTCCACCCTTTGGTTTGTAGACTTATGTATTCTACATACTAGGAATATAGTACTGTATAATAAGTATTGATTTAGGGAATACTCTGCATCCTAAAGAATGGAGTCCCATTATTTCAAAGCTGTAAACTCAGATATGCCTTCAAAATGCTGTTATCTTTCTTTGTAAGGCTGGCAGTTTCAGGGTGTATGGCACATGATAGAATCAGTAGATCCATTGGAACTTAATAGAAACCACTACCATGGCTCTTTTGATGTATCCTTTACCATGATGTGATGTTAAACAGAATTTTATTGTTGGTGAGCCCTTGAATAGAAATGGTAGCTGGGACATTAAAGGCAGGAAAGGCAAACTCATATTTCTAATATGGTTTGATTCCAGTTACAGTGGATTTTTACCTACTGTAGGCAGAAATATATTCCATTTGTGAGTAAGTGGCTGGTGGGTCTCCTTGAGGAATGTAGCTATGCTGGGGATTCAACATTGGTGTCAGTTGATAGAAGTTTGGATATTTGGTAAGGTTAGTGGCAAGATCAGCCTTGGTGACTGAGAGCCATATTTGTGGGCCCATGGATTGCCTTTATCCCTGATACTATGCCTACTGTAATCCTCACTCCATCAGTCTTTAAAGACTGATGGATGTCAACAGGCCATAGTCATTCTATCACCTTGAATAAGACATAAAGAAGGGTCAGTGAATTTGATGATATATCAATAGAAAAATATTTATTCTGAAGAATAAAGAAAAATTACCAAAAAATTATTAGACTTAATACCAAGTAGTGTATCAGACATAAAATTAAAGTTGTGGAAGAAGAGGCGAAGAGTGGGGCAGAAAAACACTTGAAGAAATGATCATTTAAAAAATTACTCTTTGGTAAGAAAAACATACAAAATCAAGAAGCTTAGGAAAATATAAGCAAGATAAACTAAAATGAATCCCACCTAGGTACATCATAGTCAAGCTGCTAAAAGCCAACAATAAAGAGAAATTGTTGAAAGTCAGAGAGAAATATTGTGTTACATATGGGAAAGAGTGATTGAAATGGTACTGATTTCCCTCAGAAGCAAAGGGAGCCAGAAGAAAAAGGATGGCATTTTTAAGTGTTAAAAATTATGAGAATTTTAAAAAATTCTGTATTAAGTAAAAATATCTTTCATATATGAGAATGACAATAAATTGTTTTCAGATAAAAATAATTAAGAGGCTGTTGCTAGCAGATTTTCAGTGCCATAAAAGCTAAAGAAAGTTTCAGGATGAAGGTTAATGATACCATATAGAATCTTGTCTTTATTAGAAGTAACAAAGAACTATGTAGGTAAATAAAAATAATACATTTTTTCTTAATTATTTAAAAGCATATCTTGTTTAAAGCAAAAATTGAGTTTATAAGTTATATAGATATCATATATGTGTATATACATATACGTGCATATATATGTGTGTGTAATGTATTCACAGCAGCACATAAGGTGGAGTAAATGTAACTAAAGTTATTACCTTCTGTGTGAAGTGGAATTACATTAAGTAGATTCTAACTAGTTAGCGATGCATGTAGCTAGAAAGCCAACAGAGAAACAAATGAAAAACTGAAAATACTGTATTAACATAAAAGAAACCCAGAAATGAGGATTACATGAAACAGAACAAAAAGAAAACAAATAAATCATATCAATAATTATATTAAATGTAAACAAACTAAATTGGGTTGCCTGTGGCCAAATCTGGTATATTTTTATATGGTCCATGGCTTAAGAATGGATTTTAAAAATTTAAATGGTCAAAAATATCAAAAGAATAATATTTTTTAGCAAAACAAAATTATACAAAATTTAAAAATTAAAATTTCTTTGTTTATAACTAAAGTTGTATTGGAACACAGCTATACCCATTGTCTAGGACCACTTTCATGTTAAAATAGCAGAATTGAGTAATTATGACAGAGAAATTATATGGCATATAGAACATAAAATATTTAGTATCTAGCTGTTTGCAGAAAAAGTTTGCTGATTCCTGTACCAAATAGTCAAATTAAAGAGGAGAGATTAACAGAGTGGATTAAAAGGAAAAACCCAACCATGTGCTGTCAGCAAAAGATACACATTTAATAAAAAGAAGTAGGTTGATTAAAAGGATGGAAAAAGAAATATTATACAAAAAGTAACTATAGGTAAGTTGGAGTAGCTGTAATCAAGTCAAACACAAGAGACTTCAAGATAAAGAGTACTTTAATAATAATAGTAACATAATAACATAATAACAATAACATAATAGTAATAATAATATTTTTAGTGGAGATGCTGGGAAGATAAGGAGTACTTTTTAAAATTTTTTTATTGTTATGTTAATCACCATACATTACATCATTAGTTTTTGATGTAGTGTTCCATGATTCATTGTTTGTGCATAACACCCAGTGCTCCACGCAGAATGTGCCCTCTTTAATACCCATCACCAGGCTAACCCATCCCCCCACCCCCCTCCCCTCAAGAACCCTCAGTTTGTTTTTCAGAGTCCATTGTCTCTCATGGTTCGTCTGATAAGGAGTACTTTTAAAAAAGTGATATTCCATAACAAGAAATAGTGCAGAGGACAATAGGGGAAGGGAGGGAAAACTATTTGGGAAGAAATAAGAGAGGGAGACAAACCATATGAGATTCTTGATGCTGGGAAACAAACTGAGGGTTGCGGAAAGGAAGATGGGTGGGGGGATGGAGTAATTCGGTGATGGGCAATGAGGAGGGCAGACAATGTGATGAGCACTGGGTGTTATACGTAACTAATGAATCATTGAACATTATATCAAAAACCAGTGATGTACTATACATTGGTTAATTGAATTTAGATTAAATAAACAAACAAACAAACAAATAAATAAAAGTGATGTTCCATAATAATAAGTGGAATATTCAATCAAAATGTCCTATCATAATAAATATATATGCACCTAATAGTTTTTAAATACCTGAAGAAAAAATTTACAGAATTAAAAGGGAGAAATAGATAAATCTACACCAACAGTCATTCTTTAAGTAATTGACAGAGCATACATAATTGACAGAGCAACTATCTAATATACATTGATGATACAGAAAATCTAACCCCATCAAAATCTTGACCTAATTGTCATTTATAGATTATTACATTTAAAGAAAGCAGAACATATGTTCTTTTCAAGTTCACATAAAACCTTCACAAAAATAGACCATATAAAGGACCATAAAATGCATTTAATAAATACATTTAATAAATGTAAAATTATTGAGAGCATATAAATGTTTCCTGAACACAAATGAATTAAGGTAGAAATCAATAACAATTTGATACATTGAAACAGTAATACATAAAACATCTAAATGCTTAAGATAAACAACATACTCATAAATAACATGGATTAAATTTAAAAATCACAAGGGAAATTAAAAGATACTTTGATGCAGATGTTAAAGGAAATGTAAAAAATTATGAATCCTGGTCTAATTTGTGCAAAGAGGAGAATATATAGCTTTAAATGTTTATATAAGAAGTGCTTAATCACCACTGCTTTCAACATAGTACTAGAAGCCCTAGCCACAGCAATCAGACAACAAAAAGAAATAAAGGCATCCAAATCGGCAAAGAAGAAGTCAAACTCTCACTCTTTGCAGATGATATGATACTTTATGTGGAAAACCCAAAAGACTCCACCTGAAAACTGCAGGAACTCATACAGGAATTCAGTAAAGTGGCAGGATATAAAATCAATGCACAGAAATCAGTGGCATTCCTATACACCAACAACAAGACAGAAGAGAGAGAAATTAAGGAGTTGATCCCATTTACAATTGCACCCAAAACCATAAGATATGGATTGGAAGAACAAATATTGTGAAGATGTCAATGCTACCTAGAGCAATCTACACATTCAATGCAATCCCCATCCAAATACCATCCACTTTTTTCAAAGAAATGGAACAAATAACCCTAAAATTTGTATGGAACCAGAAAAGACTCCAAATAGCCAGAGGAATGTTGAAAAAGAAACGCAAAGCCTGTGGCATCACAATTCTGGACTTCCAACTCTATTACAAAGCTGTCGTCATCAAGACAGTATGGTACTGGCACAAAAACAGACACATAGATCAATGGAACAGAAAAGAGAGCCCAGAAATGGACCTTCAACTCTATGGTCAACTAATCTTCGACAAAGCAGGAAAGAATGTCTGATGGAAAAAAGACAAGTCTCTTCAACAAATGGTGTTGGGAAAATTGGACAGCCAAATGCAGAAGAATGAAACTGGACCATTTCCTTACACCACACACAAATATAGACTCAAAATGGATGAAAGACGTAAATGTGAGACAGGAATCCATCAAAATCTTAGAGGAGAACACAGGCAGCAACCTCTTGGACCTCAGCTGCATCAACTTCTTCCTAGAAACATCGCCAAAGGCAAGGGAAGCAAGGGCAAAAATGAACTATTGGGACTTCATTAAGATAAAAAGCTTTTGCACAGCAAAGGAAACAGTCAACAAAACCAAAAGACAACTGACAGAATGGGAGACGATATTTGCAAATGACATATCAGATAAAGGGCTAGTATCCAAAATCTATAAACAACTTAAACTCAACACCAAAGAACAAATAATCCAGTCAAGAAATGCGCAGGAGACATGAACAGACATTTTTCTAAAGAAGACATCCAGATGGCCAACAGACACATGAAAAAGTGCTCCACATCGCTCGGCATCAGGGAAATCCAAATCAAAACCTCAATGAGATACCACCTCACACCCGTCAGAATGGCTAAAATTAACAAGTTGGAAATAACAGATGTTGGTGAGGATGTGGAGAAAGCAGAACCCTCCTACACTGTTGGTGGGAATGCAAGCTGGTGCAGCCATTCTGGAAAACAGTATGGAGGTTCCTCAAAAAGTTGAAAATAGAGCTACCATATGACCCAGCAATTGCACTACTGGGTATTTACCCTGAAGATACAAATGTAGGGATCCGAAGCGGTACATGCACCCCGATGTTTATAGCAGCAATGTCCACAATAGCCAAACCATGGAAAGAGCCAAGATGTCCATCCACAGATGAATGGATAAAGAAGATGTGCTGTATGTATATATATATATACACACACACACACACACACACACACACACACACACACACACACACACACACACTGGAATATTATGCAGCCATCAAAAGGAATGAGATCTTGCCATTTGCAATGACGTGGATGGAACTGGAGGGTGTTATGCTGAGCAAAATAAGTCAATCAGAGAAAGACATGTATCATATGACCTCACTGATATGAGGAATTCTTAATCTCAGGAAACAAACTGAGGGTTGTTGGAGCAGTGGGGGGTGGGAGGCATGGGGTGACTGGGTGATAGACATTGGGGAGGATATGTGCTATAGTGAGTACCGTGAATTGTGTTAAGACTGATGAATCACAGACCTATATCTCTGAAACAAATAATACATTATATGTTAAAAAAAAGAAGAAGAAGAAGATAGTAGGAAGGGAAAAATAAAGGGGAGGGAAATCAGAGGGGAAGATGTATTATTCTCTAACACCATAACACAAAGATAAACAAAATGGATGAAAGATCTCAATGTGAGATAGGAATCCATCAAAATCCTAGAGGAGAACATAGGCAGTAACCTCACTGACATCGGCCACAGCAGCTTCTTTCAAGATACATCTCCAAAGGCTAGTGAAACAAAAGCAAAAATGAACTTTTAGGCATTATTTTTTTTTAGATTTTATTTATTTATTTGACAGAGAGAGACACAGCGAGAGAGGGAACACAAGCAGGGGAGTGGGAGAGGGAGAAGCAGGCTTCCCGCTCAACAGGGAGCCCAATGCGGGTCTCCATCCCAGGACCCTGGGATCATGACCTGAGCTGAAGGCAGATGCTTAATGACTGAGCCACACAGGTGCCCCTCTAGGTGTTAAACAAGAGAAAGAAAAAAAGAAAATCTTAGCTCCAAAATATTTTTATAAGAATATCCATAGCAAATTTATTAATAATAACCCCAGACTGGAAACATGGCTATCAAAAGGAAAATTAAAAAAATATTGTAGTTTTTTCACATCATGCAATAGTATGTAGAAATTAAAAAAGTAAAAAAAAAAACCAACACAACACAACAAAATCTCATAGGTATGAGGCTGAAGAAATCATATCATACACAGAAGAGAACATACTCTATGCTTTCATTTACATAGAACAAGGAGTAAGATATGGTGGAAAATAAATTTAAAAAGTTGTGTCTGCAGTAATAATGAAAGCTTTTCCTTGCTTCATCACTTGTATTTGTATGAAATTGATAAAAAGAAGGCTGTAGAAGGTAAGACACTGGCAGTGTGCTGAAGCCATAGTAAGCTGGAACTTGTCTTACTTGATGCCTGCATGGTATTTCTGTTTATATTAGTGTTTTTGGTTAATATCACAAAAATATTAATTCTCACTTGTTTCAACTACAGGTTGCTGGAATGACTTTGCTAACCTAGAGCCACGTGGCTTCTAGGAATGGTCAGATACTAAGAATTAGAATCAACAGAGAAACCTGAATGTGCAAATGTACTCATTAAATTTGATTACTTTCACTAAGTCACACTGCCTCCTAGGTAGGATGGACATCTTTGATTATATCTTCCTCATTGTTGATGTTATGTTCTGATAAATTAAGTGAATTAAATTATGTTTTGAGTGGATTAAGGACTCTTTCACTTGGTAGAGTATTAGCGTATAATAGGGGACTAGGTGTGGAAGAAAACAACTATTACTTGTGAGTCCTACTATTTGCCAGATTCTCAGGTGTGTTCTTTTTTTTTTTTAAAGATTTTATTTATTTATTTGACAGAGAGAGACACAGCGAGAGAGGGAACACAAGCAGAGGGAGTGGGAGAGGGAGAAGCAGGCTTGCCTGCAGAGCAGGGAGCCCGATGCGGGGCTCGATCCCAGGACTCTGGGATCATGACCTGAGCCGAAGGCAGACGCTTAATGACTGAGCCACCAGGCGCCCCCTCAGGTGTGTTCTTAAATTACTGTGTCCCATATAATTCTCACAACCACCTTGTGAAATGGAAAATTTCATATATACTTTAATTTAGACAAAAGAGCCTTTGAACTTTTTATAATAACCTCAAGAATGTTTTATTCAAACTTCTACCCATATCTAAAATCTTGTCCCTCCTTCTCACCACTGCACTTACTCCATAGTTTATAAACTATTTATAAACTATGATGTTTCTTTTTCTTTTCCTTAACATGATACCATAGCACAGGTGTAGTGCTTAGCTGACCATACTTGCAAATAGGCTTAATCTCATAAATTGGTTGAGTGGGCATGAAGTACAAGACACAGATAGATGACGTTATTTTCCTTGATTACTCTTCTCTGGTTTAAGAACATATTTTTACTTTGATTAATTGTGATTACCTCCCTTCTCTCTTTTTCTTTCTCTCATTTGACTCCAGCCTTTTTATTGAGTAATTTTTTTTTTTGAGTGTCTGCTCTATGAGAGGCATTTTTCTAGGCCCTGGGACTTTAGTGATGAAGAAAAGACAAGACTCATGCTCTCCTGTAGCTTGCATTCTATTGAAGGGAGGCAGAAAATAAGTAAATAAACAAATGAACAAGATTTTTAACTTCTGGTAAGCTTTAGGAAAGAAATTGTAGATGGCAACAAAAAAAAAGTTGGGAATGGGGGCATCTTCCTTAGAGTGGGTGAATAGACCTTTTTGAGGAGGTGGAACTTGAATTGAGACCTGCCTAGTAAGTGTGACTGGCAGTCAGAGATCTGGAGGAAAACATTTCAGACTCTGGGAACAGAACATACAAAAGTCTTGTGGTAGAAGTTAATGTGTTGAGGAATCCTTTGCAGGCCAATGTGGCTAGAGCTCATTGAAAGGGGGAAAATTGGTAAAAGGTGAGTTTGGGAATATAAGAAACATACGGATCATTGCTTGGAAGCATTGGAGTGTTTTAACTGTGTGGGTAACATCATCTGATTCACTGTTGAAAAACATGAGTAGGGAGAACAGGAGATTATTGACATAGTCCAAGTAGAAGATAATGATGGCTCTAGCTAATGTAGCAATCCAAAATAGGAAGAGTCTAACACACTTTAGGAAGCCAGTGCCTTATCCATTAGGCTACTGGAGCTGATCAGTTTAACACATTGAAAGGTAATACTTACAAGCCCTTGATGATGATTGGAACAAAGAGGAGTATATCTTCTAAATCATGGATCAGAATCACTTAATAAGGTTTTATTTAGTGACTGAAGGACCAGTCTGCACTTGATGGTTTCAGCTTTTATTTGTATTGTAGGGGTGAAAGTGACATAATCTCTGCCCTAAAGTGGATTGCTGGATTTTACCTCAGACTTACTGAATTTCATGCATGAGCCTGGGAACTGAAGTTCAACTGATATGAGAACCACTGGTGTGCTAAATATGCACCTCTTTTCTCAATGTAGAAGTGGGGAGGAAAAATAAAAATGGGAGAACCTGTCCAGATTGTCCTCTTAAGAGTGAAATAAACCTTGAAGAGAGAGTAATTAGACTGAAGACTGAGCACTTAGATCAAGACTGAATACTTACAGAGACAGTACTTAGATTGAAGACTAGGTACTAAATGAAATGAAAAGAGCTCTATGCAAAGTAATTTGAGGAAAAGTTATCCATGTGGAGAGGCAGATATTGGGGGAGAGCAACTATGTTACACTTGAAAAGAGAACAGCCTGTGTCATGTTTACAGAGCAAGAAGAACCAAAGAAAGAGAAGAGAGGGAATGTTAAGAATTGAAGAAATTGTAGGCTGAATTTCTGAGTGGGTTGTGTGGTTCAAGAAATAATATAGTAATTGAGAATATACATGCTGCTATTATTATTGGTGACCAAAATTTGCTAAGCACAAAGATACAATGGTTTAACTAATGTTTTAACTAGTCATATCAAATTGGATGGCTTCTTGGTATTTTCCTAACTTGGACAAGGTTGTTTGTAAGGCATAATAGAATACTGATCCAAGAAAGGAAAGTTCAAGGTCTGGAGAAATGGTTATCTCTCAGTACCTTGTGCAGTTCCAAGAAAATCAAAGAAGTTGGGCTATATTCTGCTTATGTTGTATTTCAGTGAGAGTTCTGAAGGGGTATTATAATACTTGAGAGAGAGCATAAATAATTTATTTGTTGGATTATCCATTGGATTGCTGTAGGAGACTGGTTAGAGCTGGGACAGTGACAGAGCCCTAATAAAAACAAACAAACAACACAACAAAATTGAGAGGGGGAGTTTTTGTTTTGGATAATGATAATATATCTTGTATCAGATTAATCTGCCTGCAACCAGTAATTATAATCTCAGGAGTAATATCTGTTCTAAAAAAATACTATTCATAGGCATTGTAGGACAACTTAAAGCAGGCTGTTAAGGCTGTTATGATTATTATATTCATGTGGAAATGAAAAAGAAAAGAAAAGGAAAGAAAAAGAAACAACTTTCCCCAAACAAAAACTAAAATAGCTAAAATGAAAGACAACAAAGCTAAAGAACTTACATTATTTAACTTCAAGACATGGCATAAAGCTACAGTAAACAAGACAGCATCATACTGATAAAAAAATAGATACTTATATTAATGAAATAGATTTGAGTTTAGAGAGCATATTCATGCATAAGTTGTTCAATTGATTTTTGACAAATAAACCAAAGCAATTGAACAAGGGAAAGAAAACTCTTTTCAACAAATGGTGCAGGAACAATTGGATATCTATATGAGGCAAAAATGAACTTCATTCTCTCCCTCCTACCATACACAAATTGAAGTCTAAAAGAAAGACATAGAAGTTATATGCCATTTACACCTCAATAAAGCAGGGGAAGGGAGGGAAAAGAAGACACAGGGGAGATGTCGGCAAAGTGGTGAAATAGGAGTTTTCAGCCCTCATCTACCCCCAGATGATTTTTGAAAATCACTCACAGATGGGAGTACCTTTGTGGGAGCCCAGAAGTTCAGAGGAGAGATTATGGCACTCTGTTGGAACAAAAATTTTGAGAATAGACACATTGAAGGAGGTAACAAGAACAATTTCACTTTATCTGCACCCCTCCCTCCATAAGTCTCCATAGCACTATGCCAGAAGAGAATTCTTAGTCTGAAATTTCTCCCACAGGGGAAGTGAGAGCTTGGTGAGCCTCCTGCTTCCTCAACTGTGTGTGAATTAGCCTAGGAGGTCCCTTTCCATCTCACCCACCCAAATCACTGAGAGGACTGGCATATCTGAATAATCTCAAATAGCTAGGATCAAGGAAAATGCACAGGGCTCAGAGTAACCAAGTCATTGAATGCAAATAAGGAATGAATTTTCTACTAAACACCTTCTGGACTCAACAGAGAGTCTTATCCATTCTCCTGCAGATTCCCCCAGCTAGCTTACACATGTCCCCAGCATACTACTTACTCCTTCTCCTAGGAATCAGTGTCCTGTATGAACCTCCTTAGATGGCCAAACCTCTGCAGATCATGCACAAGCACACACACACACACACACACACAGCCAGCTTGACTTTGATGGACTGTGAAAAGGCACATTATCCTGAACACTTTGGCGTACTGCTCTAGGGGAAATAAACAGTAGACTCTTAGTTTCTGGCCTGGCTTTGTTAGATTGAGAGAAGGCATAAAAACTTAATACTTCCCCAACAAGAGGCAATGGGAGGAATAGAGCATGTGTGTCCATAGAAAAAGTCTGTGCAACCCCCAGAATTCCTAGATGGCTTGAGTAGTGAGGGTCTTTCTCTCTTGGAGCTAATCTCTTGGAAGAGATAACTCCTTCAAATGCAAAGAGAGCAATACAAGCTTCAAGGAACATGAAAAATCAGGGACGCATGCCCCCACACAATAATTTCCCAGTAACTGAACAGAAAGAACCTGGGATCTATGAATTACTTGATAAAAATCCAAGATAAAAAAATTTTTTAGTTGCTCAGTAAACTACAAGAGAATACAGATAGAATCTTAAAACCAGGGAGACACTACATGAACAAAACAAGAAGTGTACAACAAAGATATAGAAATCATAAAAGAGGGGCGCCTGGGTGGCTCAGGAGTTAAGCATCTGCCTTTGGCTCAGGTCATGATCCCAGGGTCCTGGGATCGAGCCCCACATCAGGCTCCCTGCTCAGCGGAAAGCCTGCTTCTCCCTCTCCCACTCCTCCTGCTTGTGTTCCCTCTCTCGCTGTCTCTCTCTCTGTCAAAATAAATAAATAAAATCTTGAAAAAAAGAAATCATAAAAGAGAACCAAACAAAAATCATAAAATCATAAAAGAAAATCATAACACGGTGATGGGTATTGAGGAGGGTATGTGCTGTGATGAGCAGTAGGTGTTCTACTTAACTAATGAATCGTTGAACACTGCATCAAGGACTAATTATGTACTATACAGTGACTAACTGAAAATAATAAAAAAAATCATAAAAGAGAATTGGAGATGAAGAATATAATGAAAGAAAGGAAAAAAATGCAACCCAGCGCTTCAATAACAGACTTGACCAGGTAGAAGAAAGAATCTATGAACTCAAAGATACGTCATTTGGAAGTATCCAGTCAGAGGAGAGAAAAGAAAAAAAATGAAAAAGAGTGAAGAAAGCCTATGTGATTTATAGGAAACCAAGGGAAATAACATATACATTATGGGAGTTCCCAGAAGAAGAGACAGAAAGAGGCCAAAAGTTTATTTAAAGAAAAAATGGCTGGGTAGACTTGTAGGGAGATAGCAGAGTAGGAGGATCCTAAGCTCACCTGTCCCACAGATACAACTAGAGAACACCCACATCAGTGTAAATAAAACAGAAAATGACCCATAGACTAGCAGAACAGATTTTACATAGCTAAATGTAGATTAGAGTCCACACTGAAGAGGGTAAGAAAGGCAGAGATGGCTAAGAGCTAAATGAACCTGTGGGATTTCCTTGGAAGAGAGGGATGTGGCAGGCATAGAGAGGTGAGAGAAACAGACCCTCATACAAAGCACCAGAGGCACAGGGAACCCACACAGGGAAGGCAAATTCTCATAACATTTGGATTAGAAAACTAGAGGAGTCTGATCTCATGAGTTCTTAAAATCAGTGGCATTTAACACCTGGATCTTTAAAAATCAGCAGGCTTGGCTATGGGAGAAGGAAACTGAGTCCCCACCCTTCAGGAGATAGCACAACAAACAGCCCCACTGAGATACAGCATAGAAGCAGCAGTTTGAAAAATGCCTGAGGTATAGGAAGGGAGATTTGTTTACTGATCTGGGAGTGTGTGTTGGAGGGGAAGGGCTTACTGGAAGACTTCAAGAATAAAAGAGCTGGCGGCACCATATCCACCACCCTCCCAGTCTAGATAAATAGACACCTGCAGGAACCAGTGCCAGTGTAAATAGTCTCCACCTAGCTTTCTAACAGCATGCCTCAACCTCAAGCACTTCTGCAGAATTGGCCCCTCCAGCCCTTATGTAGGAGTTTTCTAACGTGGCTTGAGGTCCATTCCCATAACAGACTTGTGCAAACATTGCTAACACCTTGTGCATTTTTTGAAGACTTTGCCCCTCCAATATGCCCTTGGCTGGAGCTCATCCAAAGAGGTGCCATAAACCAGGCAGTGTGCAGGAGCCCCGACAGGGGCCATCACCACTCCACAGTGAATCTTGCAATGGTGGGGGGTGGGGAAGATAATCACACATGCCAGTCTAACTGTGGCCCAAACAGTGGGCTGGGGACTGACATCAGGTCTGACTGCAGGCCCCACCCACCAATGAAAGCTTCCCGGGGAAAACAGGGAAAGTACTTTGCTCTTCAGTACTACTGCATCTGTGGCAAATGCGTGGTAACTTCCAAAAACTGAATTAGGAAGAAATGGAAAATTTGAACAAACTGATTACCAACAATGAAACTGAATCAGTAATAAAAAAAACTCCCAACAGACAAAACTCCAGGACCAGCTGACTTCACAGGTGAATTCTACCAAACATTTCAGAAGAGTTAATACCATTCTTCTCAAACTATTCCAAAAAACAGAAGAGGAAAGAAATCTTCCACATTCATCCTATGAGGCCAGCATTACTCTATACCAAAACCAGATAAAGACACCACAAAAAAGAGAACCACAGGCCAATATCTCTGATGAACATAGATACAAAAATCCTCAACAAAATACTAGCAAACTGAGTTCAACAATACATTAAAAATAATTATTCACCACAACAAAGTGGGATTTATTCCAGGGAGGCAAGGGTGGCTCAGTATTCACAAATCAATGATACATCACATCAACAAGAGAAAGGATAAAAACCATATGATGATTTCAACAGATGCAGAAAAAAACATTTGACAAAGTACAATATCCACTCAAGACAAAACTCCACAAAGTAGATTTAGAGGGAACATACCTCAACATAATAAAGACCATAAATGAAAAACCCACAGCTAACTACCATTGTCAATGGTGAAAAACTGACAGCTTTCCCCATAAGATTAAGAACAAGGCAAGGACACCCACTCTCACCACTTTTATTTAAGATAGTATTGTAAGTCCTAGCCACTACAATCAGACAACAAAAAGAAATAAAAAGCATCCAAATAGAAGTAAAACTTTCACTATTTGGAGACAACCTGTACTACATATAGGAAATGTGAGGGTGCCTGGGTGCCTCAGTTGGTTAAGTGTCTGCCTTCTGCTTGGGTCATGATCCCAGGGTCCTGGGATTGAGCACCACATCGGGCTCCCTGCTCAGCAGGGAGTCTGCTTCTCCCTCTTCCTCTGCCCCTCCCCCTGCTCATGCTCTCTCTCTCTCTCAAATAAATAAAATCTTAAAAAAAAAAAGAAAATGTGGAAGACTCCACCAAAGAACTACTAGAATTGATAGATGAGTTCAAAAAGTTTGCAGGATACAAAATCAATGTATAGAAATCCATTGCATTTCTATACACTAACAATGAAGTAGCAGAAAGAGAAATTAAGAAAACTGTCCCATTTACAATTGTACCAAAAATAGTAAGATACCTTTAGTGTAAATGGAATCAACTTAATCAAGGAAGAGAAAAACCTGTACTCGGAAAACTCTAAAACATTGAAGATGACAGAAATCAATGGAAAGATATTCAATGCTCATAGACTGGAAAACTAAATACTGTTAAAAGGTCTATACTACCCAAAGCAATTACAGATTCAATGCAATCCCTGTCAAAATACCAAACATCAGATTTTCACAGAATTTAGAACAAATAATCCTAACGTGTATGGGACCACAAAAGATCTCAAATAGCCAAAGCAATCTTTAAAAAGAACAAAACTGTAGGTATCACAATCCCATATTTCAAGTTATACTATAAAACTGTAGTAATCAAAACATAAGGTACTGGCACAAAAATAGACACGTAGATCAATGGAACAGAATAGAGAACCAGGAAAAAAAACCCCACAATTATATAGTCAATTAATCTACAAAGGAGGGAGGAATGTGCAATGGGAAGAAGATAGTCTCTTCAACAAATGGTGTCGGGAAACTGAACAGTTGCATGAAAAAGAATGAATCTGGACTACTTTTTTATGCCATACAAAAAATAAACTCGAAATGACTTAAGGACCTGGTGATGGGTATTAAAGAGGGCACGTACTGCATTGAGCCCTGGGTGTTATATGCAAACAATGAATCATGGAACACTACATCAAAAACTAATGATGTAATGTATGGTGATTAACATAACATAATAAAGAAATTTAAAAAAAGAAACAAAAGAACACTCTTAAGTAACATGAAAACAAAGGAAAGTATAGAACTCACTGGTAACAGAATATGTCAATATTCTGAGTACAATAATACTGTAATGGTGGAGTATAAATCACTTTTAACTCTAGTATGTAAGTTTAAGGCAGAAGTATTACAAATAACTATAGTTACTATAATTTTTGGTGGACACAAAATATAAAAAGATATAAATTTTGACATAACAACATAAAATGTAGGGGTAATAGTGTACTTTTTGAATGAAAGAATAGTGTACTTTTTAAATTTTAAATTCATTTAATTAGCATATAATGTATTATTTGTTTCAGGTATTATTTGTACAGGTCTGTGATTCATCAGTCTTATATAATACCCAGTGCTCATTACAACACATACCCTCCCCAATGTCCATCACCCAGTTACCCCATCCCTCCACCCGTTTCTCCTCCAGCAACCCTCAGATTGTTTCCTAAGATTAAGAGTCTCTTTTGGTTTGTCTCCCTCTCTGGTTTTGTCTTGTTTCATTTTTCCCTCTCTTCTCCTATGATCCTCTGCCTTGTTTCTTAAACTCCACATATCAGTGAGATCATATGATAATAGTCGTTCTCTGATTGACTTATTTTCCTTAGTATAATACCCTCTAGTTCCATCCATGTCATTGCAAATGGCAAGATTTCATTTTTTGATGGCTGCATAATATTCCATTGTATATATATCCACACCTTCTTTATCCATTCATCTGTCGATGGACCTCTGGACATCTGGACTCTTTCTATAGTTTGGCTATTGTGGACATTGATCCCCCTTGGATCACTGAATTTGTATCTTTGGGGTAAATACCTAGTAATGCAATTGCTGGGTCATAGGATAGCTCTATTTTCAACCTTTTGAGGAACCTTCATAATGTTTTCCAGAGTGGCTGCACCAGGTTGCATTCCCACCAACACTGCAGAAGGGTTCCCCTTTCTCCACATCCTTGCCAACATCTGTCATTTCCTGACTTGTTAATTTTAGCCATTCTGATCGGTGTGAGGTGGTATCACATCGTGGTTTTAGTTTGTATTTTCCTGATGACAAGTGATGTGGAGCATTTTTTCATGTGTCTGTTGGCCATTTGTATGTCTTCTTTGGACAAATATCTGTTCATGTCTTCTGCCCATTTGTTGATTGGATTATTTGTTCTGTGGGTGTTGAGTTTGATAAGTTCTTTATAGATTTTGGACACTAGCCCTTTATCTGATATGTCATTTGCAAATATCTTCTCCCATTTGGTCAGTTGTCTTTTGATTTTGTTGACTCTTTCCTTTGCTGTGCAAAAGCTTTTTATCTTGATGAAGTCCCAGTAGTTCATTTTTGCCTTTGTTTCCCTTTCCTTTGGAGACATGTCTAGCAAGAAGTTGCACGGCCAAGGTTAAAGATGTTGCTGCCTGTGTTCTCTTCTAGGATTTTGATGGATTCTCACATTTAGGTCTTTCATCCATTTTGAGTATATTTTTGTGTATGGTGTAAGGAAATGGTTCAGTTTCATTCTTCTACGTGTGGCTGTCTAATTTTTCCAAAACCATTTGTTGAAGGGACTGTCTTTTTTCTATTGGATATTCTTTCCTGCTTTGTCGAAGATTAGTTGACTATAGAGTTGAGGGTCCATTTCTGGGTTCTCTGTGTACTTTTTGAAGAGTTTTTGTATGCAACTGAAGTTAAGTAATTATCAGTTTAAAATAGACTGTTATAAGACATAGTTTTATGTAAGCCTCATGGTAACCACCAAGAACAAATCTCTAATAGTTTCAAAAGTTAAAGACAAAGGACTCAAAACGTACAAGTGGGGAAAAAAATCCAATCACAAAGAAGATAAAAGAAGAAAGGAACTTCAGAACATTTAGGGGAAAAATGTAAATGGCAAAATGTATCTTTCCTTATCAATAATTACTTTAAATTTAAATGGATTAAATTATCCAAAGATAATGAGTGGCTGAATGGGTTAAAAAAGAAAACCCAAGTATATGCTGCCTACATGAGGCTCATTTTAGCTTTAAAAACACTAGCACTGGAAGTGAAGGGATGGGAAAAAATATTCCATGCAAATGGTAACCAAAAGAGAACAGGGGTGTGTATATTTATATCAGAGAAAATAGACTTTAAGTCAAAAACCCTCCCAAGAGATAAGAAGGTTATTATATAATCAAACTGGGGTCAATTTATCAAAAGGCTCTATCAATTGTAAATACATGTAACCAACATCATAGTACCTTGATGTATAAAACACTTATTGACAGAACTGAAGGGAGAGATAGACAGCAGTACTTTAATACCCCACTTACCATAATGGATAGGTCATCCAGACAGAAAATCAATAAGGAGACAGTGGACTTGGATAACACTATGGATGAAATGGACATAACAGATACACACAAACATTTCATTTAACAGCAGCAGAGTACACATTCTTCTTAAGCACTCATGGAACACCCTTAAGGATAGATCATATATTTACCACAAAGAAGTCTTAACAAATTTAAGAAAAATGAAATCATACCATCTTTTTTGACCACAAAGATTTGAAACTAGGATCCAGTAACAGAAAGAAAATTGGAAAGTTCACAGATATGTGAAAATTAAATAATATACTTCTGAATAACCAGTGGTTTCAAGGAAAAATAAAAATGTAAATAAAAAGAAATATTTTGAGACAAATGAAAATGGAAATACAACAAACCAATCTTAAGGATACAGCAAAAGCAGTTCTATGAGGGAAATATGTAGTGATATATGTCTAGAAATAAAAAAAGAAAGATCTCAAGTAAACAACCTAACTTTATACTAGAAAAAGAACCAAATATACTCAAAATTAGTAGAAGAAAATGGTGGGATGGAAGCTGGTGCAGCCACTCTGGAAAACAGTATGTAGGTTCCTCAAAAAGTTAAAAATAGAGCTACCCTACGACCCAGCAATTGCACTCCTGGGTATTTACCCCAAAGATACAAATGTAGGGATCCGAAGGGGTACATGCACCCCGATGTTTATAGCAGCAATGTCCACAATAGCCAAAATATGGAAAGAGCCAAGATGTCCATCGACAGATGAATGGATAAAGAAGATGTGGTATATACGTATATATATATATATATATATATATATATATATATATATATATCACATATACATATATATACACAATGGAATATTATGCAGCCATCAAAAGGAATGAAAGTTTGCCATTTGCAACGATGTGGATGGAACTGGAGGGTATTATGCTGAGTGAAATAAGTCAATCAGAGAAAGACATATCATATGACCTCAGTGATATGAGGAATTCTTAATCTCAGGAAACAAACTGAGGGTTGCTAGAGTGGTGGGGGGTGGGAGGGATGGGGTGGCTGGGTGATAGACATTGGGGAGGGTATGTGCTATGGTGAGCACAGTGAATTGTGCAAGACTGTTGAATCACAGATCTGTACCTCTGAAGCAAATAATACATTATATGTTAAAAAAAAAAAGAAGAAGATAGCAGGAGGGGAAGAATGAAGGGGGGAAATCAGAGGGGAGATGAACCATGATAGACCATGGACTCTGAGAAACAAACTGAGGGTTCTAGAGGAGAGGCGGGTGGGAGGATGGGTTAGCCTGGTGAATGGTATTAAAGAGGGCACATACTGAATGGAGCACTGGGTGTTATATGCAAACAATGAATCATGGGACAATACATCAAGAACTAATGTTGTAATGTATGGTGATTAACAAAAAAATAAAATAAAAAAAAGAAATAAATGAAACAAAGACAAGGAAAACAATAGTAAAGATTAACAAAACTAAGAGCTAGTGTTCTGAGAAGAAAAACAAAATTGACGTCCTTTTAGCTAGATGTACTAAGAAAAAATAGAGAAATAACCAAGTAAATAAAATTATAAATGAAAGAGGACATATTACAACCAATATCACAGAAATAAAAAGGATTATAAATGACTACTATAAGCAATTATATGTCAATCTAGGATAGGATATATATCTAGGATAACCTAGAAGAGATAAACAAATTCCTAGAAAATTACAGTCTACAAGGACTGAATCCAGAAGAAACAGAAACTCTGAACAGACCAATAACACATAAGGAGAGTGAAGGAGTAATTTTAAAACTCCCCCCAAGAGAAAAGCCCAGAATCAGATGGCTTTACTGGTGAATTCTACCAAATATTTAAAAAAGAATTAATCTCAAACTCTTCCAAAATGTTGGAAATCAGGGAACACCTCCAAACTCATTTTATGAGACCAGCATACTCTGATATCAAAACCAGAGAAAGGTAGTAGAAGAAAAAAAATTAGAAGCTAATAACCTGAATGAATATGGATACAAAAATCTCCAAGAAAATACTAGCAAACGAAATTAAATAGCACATTAAAAAGCTCATACACCATGATCAAGTGGGCTTTATCCCTGAGAATCAAGGGTTAAGCATCCAACATAGGCAAATGAGTCAATGTAATATACCACATTAACAGAATGAAGATAAATTTCCAAGTCATCACAATAGATGAAGAAAAATTATCTGACAAAGTGCACAGTCCTTTCATAAGAAAAATTCTAAATAAATTAGGTACAGAAAGAATGTACCTCAAAGTAATAATGGCCATATGACAAGCCCACCCACAGCAATATATTCAGTGGTGAAAGGCTAAAAGCTCTTTTTCTAATATCAGGAACAAGCAAGGATACCTGTTCTCGTTATTCCTATTCAACATAGTACTGGAAGTCATAGCCAGAGAAATTAGGCAAGAAATAGAAATAAAAGGCATCCAAATCATAAAGGAAGAAGTAAAATGGTCTGTTAGAATAAACAAATTTAAAAAAATTCAGTAAAGTTGCAGGATACAAAATCAACATGCAAAAATCAATTATGTTTCTGTACACCAACAATGGATTATCAAAAAAATAAATTAATAAAATAATTCCACTTACAATAGCATCAAACGAGTGAAATACTTAAGAATAAATTTAACCAAGGAGTTGAAAGTTCTGTACACTGAAAATCATAAAATACTGATGAAAGAAACTGAAGAAGATACAGAAAAATGGAAAGATATCCCTTATTTATTGAATAGTTAAAATGTTCATACTACTGAAAATGATCTACAGATTCAAACAATACCTTCAAAAATTTAAATGAAATTTTTCATAGAAATAGAAAAATAATAATCAAATTCATATAGAACTGCAAAAGATCCTGAATAGCCAATTTAATTTTGAGGAAGAAGAACAAAGACATAATACTACCTGATATCAATATGGTACAGAGCTATTTTTATGGAAATGGTATGGTACTGGCATAAAAACAGATATACAGGGGCATCTGGGTGGCTCAGTTGGTTAAGCAACTGCCTTTGGCTCAGGTCATGATTCCAGGGTCCTGGGATCGAGCCCCACATTGGGCTCCCTGCTTGACGGGAAGCCTGCTTCTCCCTCTCCCACTCCCCCTGCTTGTGTTCCCTCTCTTGCTGTCTCTCTCTGTCAATTAAATAAATAAATAAAATCTAAAAAAAAGACCTATAAATCAATGAAATAGATACAAAGCCTAGAAATACAGTCAACTGATCTTCAACAAGATATGTAAGTGTATGTATATATACTTATAATATATATACATATATTTAATGAAATATTCTTCAGCCATAAAAAAGAAGGAAATCCTGCCACTGTGATAGCATGGATGAACTTGGAAGACATCCTAAGTATAATAATCCAATGACAGAAAGACAAATACTTCATTATCTTACTTAATTTGTGCAATCTAAAAAAGTTGAACTCCTAGAAGTCAAGAGTTGAATGGTGAGTACAAAAAACTTTGAGTGGGAGAAATGGGGAAATAGTGATCAAAGGGTACAAAGTTTCAGTTGTGCAGAATGAATAAGTTCTGGAGACCTAATATATAGAACAATGACTGTAATAATACCATATGGTATACTTAAAATTTGCTAAGACAGTAGACCATAATTATTCTCACTGAAGGATAAACAAAAACCAGTAACTACATGAGATGATAGATATATGACTTAGCTGGAATGAGGGAGTCATTTCACAATATATATGTATATCAAAATGTAACATTGTTCATTGTAAATATATGCAATTTTTATATCTCAATTACAACTTAATAAAGCTCAGGAAGAATGAAAGTGCAAATCCAAAAATGTCAGGCTTTTTGGGGGGGGGAAGAAGGAAAATAACTGTAAACTGGAGATAGTAAAGATTTTTTTAAAAATTAAAGGAATGCCAATCACCATAAAAGAAGAAATTTAGGAGGTCTTATGTTCAGAATATAAAAGGAATTCATAACTTGGTAACAAAAAGATGAATAGTCCAATTAAAAAATGAGCATATAACTTGAACAACCACCTTATAAATTACAACAGAAGTTCTATTAGTTACCAATAATCCTCTAAAAATTCTCATCATTCGTCATTAGGGTAATGCAAATTAAAGTCACAATGTGATGTTACTTCACTTACTTGAATGGTTGAAATTAAAAAGAAAGAATCCAAAACATAATACCTGTCAATGCTAAATGTAATTGAGGCTATGGGGCAATTGGAACTTTCAAAAATTCCTCATGGGACTGTAAAATGGTACAACCATTTTGGAAAAGTCTTTGGCTTTTTTAAAATTATTATTATTTTTTTATTTTTATGAAGCCAAACATAGAATGCTCCCAAGATTTCCAGAGTCAGGTATATATGCCCTATGAAATGCGGTTAGGATCTATGAATAAAATGGATACTCACTCCTTTGATTAGGTTACTTTATATATGACTCTGATTAAGGAGACAAGAGTGAGATTCGTCTCTTGGCTTTAATGATTTTAGCTGCAATGTTGTGAGCTGATGACATGACTAAGACCTGTCGGCATCCTGCAAAAGTTAAAAGTAACCTCTGGTCAACAGCCAGCAAGAAAATGGGAACTTTAGTCTTAAAACTGCAAGGAATTGAGTTCTGCCAATAACCTGGATGAGCTTAAAAGGACTCTCAAGCTTCAGATGTGAATACAGTTTCAGCTAACATCTTGATTCAGTCTTGCTGACCTAAGCAGAAACTTCAGTTGTGCTGTGCAGACCTCAGAGCTAGAGAAATAGTAAGATAGTAACTGTGTATCATTTTAAACTGCAGTATTTGTGGGAATGTGTTAACCAGCAATAGAAAACTAATGCATACTTGAGTTTTCATCTTTATCATCTTTCTCTCTGACAATGTGATATTCAAATTGTAAAACCTTGTTTGGTATATCTGTAAAGAAGGAGTGAAGTGGCCCATCATGTTGTGATTAATCCCTATCTTCACAGAGTCAAAATACTAGATTTACAAATCCTTGTTCCAAAGGACTGTATATCTTATACACATATCTAATTTGATTCACATCCCAAGCAATACTTTGTAATTAATTTTTCTGGGTTCTCACCTCCACCAAAAATATGTTGTTCTGAATTATGTTTTACTTGCCCCTACTAACTCATATTCTTCTCCAACACTGAAGCTCATTTATTTATTACTAGCACAGGGATCTAATTCCTCAGATCTTTTTCTTCTATTTCTCTCTTCTTAATGGTGCTTTAAAAAAAATGTAGGGCAAATTTAGAAACATTTCAAAGATTAGATTCATTAAAATGACTGAGCATTTTATTCATGAAAATTGGAATAGGGGCATATTGATTTTAGGTGAGGATCCAAAATATCTTTTTTTTTATGTAGATAGGAGATTCATTTTTATTTCTCCAGTGACAATATTCACAGTTGAATATAAATTAAAGTCCTGCTTGGACACCAAAGCCAGGTCCTTTGGGTGGTTCAGTCAAAGAGGTAAGACCTCCAGCTGGCTCACAAGAGAAGTGTCCACTCCTTGGCCCAGGTTTTGGAAATTTGCCAGCTTTGAGCTCATCAATAATTTCTTCTATATCCTTAGGTGTCAGATCCTCATAGTAGTTGTCATTTATTTGAACCATTGGTGCATTTACACAGGCCCCTAAACATTCCACCTCTATAAGAGTGAAAAGTTTATCAGGCGTAGTCTCCCCAACCTTTATTCCAAGCTTTTTCTGAATGGCCTCCAGTATGCTGTCAGAGTGTCGAAGCATGCAAAGTGTAGTAGTGCAGACCTGAATGTGATACTTTCCAACTGGCTTTGGATTATACATTGTATAAAAAGTTGCTACTTCATATACTCTCATTGGAGGTACTTGTAAAACTTCTGCAACCTTGTTCATAGCAGAGATGGGCAGCCATCCATTCTGTCTTTGGGCTAAATCCAGGACTGGAAGCACAGCTGCTGCTTTATGTCCTTCTGGATAGTTTTTTACAATTGCCTCTATCCTCTTATAGTTTTCTGGTGTGAAATCAAATGGAGTATCTGGGTTATTCTCAGGAGTATCTCTGTGCACAAATAAGGCTCCTCCAGCTCCATTTTGCACAGCTGTCTTATGTAAATTCCTTGTATGTCTCCCCTTTCAGTTCTATCAGTTATTTGCACTATGAAAGGCCACATCCAGCCAGAGGAACTTCATAAAGGATAAGGAAGCCACTGGGCGGTGAGACCAGCCGCCTTGGCCGGGAGCGCCGCGGAGAAGACGAGGATCCAAAATATCTTACTCAAATATACAGATTAAATTAATATGCTTTTAAATTACTCCTCTGAGTTATTCAGCTTCCACTTCTCTATCCAGGGCTCAGTGGATAAGTGAATACCAATTTCCGACAGGAACAAAAGGTCATCAATGAAAACCTTTTAGAAAAGTGCAATTATCACTACTTCCCTACTTTCAATCAAGACTTTTGCTCAGGCTCATCATTAAACAATACTTCCTGTTAAGCTATATTTCAGACAGATTAATGTGATTCTGTTCATTTGCCATCTAATTTGGATCCGGGTTTTGGCTGGATTTTTAAGGTGTTACATGAGTCAGTCAATGGTTTAGTTGGAAAGGGTGTTGGAATAGAAGCCAGGGATCTGGACTCTTGCTTTGACTATCTCATTTTTCTACACATTTTTTTCTTTTGATTGGATTAATTACAATTGTAATTTATTGTTTGTATTTATTTAATATCTAACAAAACAGTTTCATGAGGTCATGGATGTGACTCTTGTTTACTAGTGTGTTTCTAACAGATAGTATATTGCTATTAATAGAATGGACATAATCTAATTGTTGAAAATAAATACCTCTTGACTTAAAGCATTTCAGGTACCAAATTGGTGTTCTTTTATTATTTAATATATTTCTAACAACACCCTATAGGATAAAGAATAAATATGCCATTCAAAGATTTAATAGAATTATTACTTGATCATGTTGTTTGTAAATAAAATTCAAAACCAGGTCTGTGGTGCCAGCTTGCCAAGTCAAAGCTGGGAATGTGGGCATTAACTTTGTTAGAGAATCTAGCAGTAGGTCTAAGTGACATTCTTTCCTCTTTTCTACAAGGTCAGATGAGAATATAGAAAGCAGAATTTTATGATGGTCCCACAAGGTTTCTGGTAGTTCATGTGCACACACTTTCCCCCAGTAATTCAACTAAACACTAATGTAGATAATTCTGTGAAGGAATTTTGCAGAAATTATTACCTCTAAATAAGTTTACTTTAAAATAGGGAGATTATTCGAGTGGGCCTGTCTTAATCTGAGGAACTCTAAAATCAGAGTCTACTCTTTCTGCATGCAGAAATGGAAGTCCAAGAGATGTGCACCAGCTGGACTAGAAGAAACCAAACATTTCTGTTGCAAACAGCATATGGGGGCCTTATGACAGAATACTGCAGGAAGCCTCTAGGAGCCGAGTGAACCAACCAGCTGTTAGAATGTAAACAGTGACCTAGTCCTATAGCTTCAAGGAAATCAGTTCTGCCAACAATCAGTGAGCCTCAAAAGACAACCCTATGCCCATATGAGAATTTTAGTACTGGCCAATTCCTTGATTTCAGCCTAATGAGACCATGAACAAAGTCCTAGTTTTATGTCTGGATTTCTTATACACAGAAATGTGAAATAATAAATGGGTATTTTTATAAGCCAGTACATCTGTGGTAATTTGTCATGCAATAATAGAAAAGCAATAAGTTGGGAATGCTTTCAACTTACTGAGAATTGTCCTGGGAGTTTTTTTTTTTAAGATTTTATTTATTTGACAGAGAGAGACACAGCAACAGAGGGAACATCAACAGGGGGAGTGGGAGAGGGAGAAGCAGGCTCCCCGCTGAGCAGAGAGCCCGATGCAGGGCTCGATCCCAGGACCCTGAGATCCTGACCTGAGCTGAAGGCAGATGAGCCTTAACGACTGAGCCACCCAGGTGCCCCTGTCCTGGGAGTTGTAAACACTGATTTGTTTTCATGTCATGTTAGAAGAATGGAAAATGAATGGTGCCAATGACAAATGATCCAAATTTACATCTTTATATAGAACCATCTCAGATAGTGTTAAACAAATATTAGGTGCTTGATAGTTTTGTGAAATAAATGAGAGAATGTTAAGGATGAAACCACTTTGAATTATATTCTAAAATAACAGGAATAATAATCATCTTTATATTTTATTAAAAATGAGAATATGCCATTTTCATCACATCATATGCACTATTAACATGACTTAACACTATCAGCTTGATTTATAAAGATGTTAACCTTGATCATTTGATTAATGTATAGCTTATTAGGTTTCTCTACTATAAAGTTACTGGATTTTTCCCTGCTTTTCATATTGTACTTTTCTGGAAGGAAGTCACTATGAGCAACTTACACTTAAAGAGGTGGAAAATTATGCTCCACCTACTTGAGGGAAAGTTCATCATAAATTATTTATCTCTTTGGTTTTATATCTAAAAAGCTCATAACCTTAGTCTAATCATAAGAACACCCACCTTTACAATCAATTGAAGGGCATTCTATTAAATACCTGATCAGTGCTCTTCAAGGCTATCAAAGGCATCAAAAAAAAAAAGTTCAAAAAAATGATCACAGCCTAGAGGAACCTAAGGAACCATGAAAACTAAATTTAATGTGGTATCATGGATCACTAGAGCAGAAAAGAGACATTAGGTAAAAACTAAAGAAATCTGAATGAGGCATGGATTTTAGTTAATAAAAATATATCAATATTGTTTTGTTACTTATAACAAATATTCTATACTAATAAAAGTTATTAATAAAGGAAATTGGGTATAACATAAATGGGAGTCTGTATACTATCTTTGCATTTTCTGTTGATATAAAACTATTCTAAAACAAAAGCTGATTATACTCAGGAGAATGAGAAGAAAAGCCACAGTCCAGGAGAAAATACTTGCAAAAGACACATGTGATAAAGTATTGTTACATAAAATTTAGAAAGAACTCATAAAAGTCAATAATAATAATAATAACCACCCACTTGAAAAATGGTCCAAAGGTGTCTTAATAGATAACCTCACCAAAGAATATATGCAAGATGGCAAAAAGCATTTGAAAAGATACCACATCATATGTCATCAGGGAAATGCAAATTAAAACAGCAATGAGATACCACCATATATATTTATTAGAATGGCCAAAATTCAAAACACTGACAACAACAAATATTGCTGAGGATATTGACCATCAAAAACTCTCATTAATTGATGGTAGAAATACAAAATGGTACAGCCACTTTGGAATAGAGTTTGACAGTTTCACACAAAATTAAACAAACTCTTACCATACTGTCCAGCAATTATACTACTTGGTATTTGTCCACATTAATTGACAACTTATGTCCACACAAAAACTTGCACACACAATTGCCAAAACTTGGAAGCAACCAAAATATTCTTTAGTAGGTGAATGGATAAAAAACCAAAAACCAAAACAAAATTGTGGTAATCCAGACAATGGAATACTATTCAGCACTAAAAAGAAATGAGCTATTGAGTAATGAGAAGACATGCTGTGAACTTCAATGCATATTACTAAGTGAAGCCAATCTGAAAAGGCTACATACTATATGAAACCAACTATATGACATTCTGGAAAAGGCAAAACTATGGAGAGAGTAAAAAAATCAGTGATAGCCCAAGCCTAGATGGAAGGGAGGGATGAATAGGTAGAACACAGAGGATTTTTAGGGCAGTAGAACTGTTCTGTATGGTACTACAGTGGTGGATGGATGTCATTAAATAGTTCTCAAAACCCATAGAATGTACAACATCAAGAGTGAACCATAATGTAAACTATGGACTTTGAATGATAATGACATGTCAGTATAGAACTGATTGGAAAAAAAATACCATTTTTTCAGTGCAGGATATTGATAGTGTAGTTGGTTGTGCATGTGTGTAGACAGGAATTATATGGGAACTTTCTATATTTTCCAGTCAAGTTTTGCTGTGACCCTAAAACTACATTCCAAAATAAAGTCTATGAAAAACAGAACAAAAGTGTATTAAACTAAAATTATCAAGAGAAAACAAGGAGTATGGTTTAAGCCTGTAAAAGAGTGAGAGAGTATTGGGTTTCTGACTGTGAATTCTAATAATGCCCATTACAGAGGTAGGGGAGGGAAGGGAGAGATCAAGGGGAGAGGTGAGGAGATGAGTGTAGGGAGGGGAGGGAAGGTAAGGAGAAGGGAGGACATAGTAGAAAAATGAGGTGAGATTGGGAAGTGGAAAGAGTAGGGCTAACACTGGGAAAATTATGTCATCTCTCTTAGCTTCTGTAAAATTAGAATAAAGCCATATTCCATAGAGTTGTTGAAAGTTGTGAGAATTATAGCAATGCATCTAGCCCAGTGCTTAATCCATGAAAATGGATTAATACATGATATATTCTTCTTTATATTATTATGATTTCAAAGAAAAACATTACAAAGACTTATCACAAGGGGAAGGTTGAAATCTTTCACAAAACTATTCTCATAGTATATTTATTTCTTAATTTTGGATTTAGGTTTAAACACAGATATGAAATAGGTATAGAATAGTTGTTAGGGTTAGAATTAATATCAAATACATACTATTATGGGCCTAGATTTTTTTTTAAGAACATATAAATTGGGACAAGTAGCCAGAGTGCCTGACTGAATTTGGCTCAAAGAATAAATAAATTTGTCTCACATAATAATGAAAGCAGGGTAGTTGGAGTGAGATCATGTCAGGAATCTGAGTCTACTTTTCTGTTTCTTTTATATTCATATATTGAGCTATGTAACAAGTTGACTCCAGGAATTCTGGTCATGAAATTCAGAACATTTTCCAGAGAAACAAAAACTGTCTCTTCCTGGATGTCATTTCTAGGAAAAAGAAAACTTTCCCAGCAATCACACAGCAGATTTGGAGCTCATGCCCATTCCTTCACTAATACTGGCAAGGGCTACAACTTTACCTTGATTGGCAAAGACAGATCCTCTGAGGTCTCTGAGCTTTGGGGAGTGATGGTCTCTACCATCTCCTCGACCACATGTTTGGGGGAGAACCAAACATAAAACGATGAACTTACAGTGTGATAAATACAAATGCACAAAGTAATAAGGGCAATGGACAATGCCCTTCCAAGTTTGGTATTCTAAACATACTTAAAGGCAGAGTAGGCACATAATACCTAATTTATTTTGAGCAACTCTATTAATTTTTCTGAAAAAAATGGTCATTTGCAAAAGAATGATGGAGACAGAATGTAGTAAGAAATGAGAGTCTTTTAGTAAGTCCTTGCCTCAAAGTTAATTTACTCAAGTGAAAAAAAAAAATAGCAGTGAAGTATGCTAGAAAAGCTTTATCATCAGAAGAGGCTTATAATTTGAATGGCCGCACTACTTTTAGTTACTTTCACTTTTATAAACCTGAGTACTATCCATATAAAACAGAGAAGCTTATAATAACTACTACTCAGCATTGCTGGAATAATCTAAGACATAATGCACATAAAGGTATTTTTAAATACAAATGAGAAGAATCATTGCTGAAAATTAGGCTGTTTTCTTTTCCTATTTTGTTTTTATTGAATCAGCACTGTATTCCTCAGAATAATTATGTCAGTACATTTTATCCTGAAACATTTGTGTGAATAAAGGGCATAAATTGTCATATCCAGTTAAAGGCATAATAAGCTTTTTGATTGCATTGTTCTAGCACTTTTCATTTCAAATTACTACTATTTTGTTTTTATTCATCTTATCTAATAATAATCATACATTCTTAAATTATCTGGAATAGACAGATTGTTGGGCATTCTGAGTTGATAAATGTCTCATAAATGAATGCAACTTGTTTTTACTTTCTTTTAGTACAATTTATATGTGAAAAAGATTTCTCAGAATTTACAAGGGCAAAACAAATTGACTAATTTTGGTAGGCTAATCTAGTGAGTAATAATGGAAAGAACACAGTTTTAATTAATATTTTTGTTTTTGTTAAGAAGGACACATTTGAATCTGACTAATATCACCAGACCTTTCTAAGATTTTTCCTTGATGCTTTTTAAAAATTTCAATCTTAGAGTTTATAACCAATTGTTTAATAGATTCAGTGTTTTGGGAAACTGAATATATAACTATTATATGCCTTTTTCTAGTACTGATTCTAAAGCCATGTCAGATGCTCTAGCCGTGTTTGTACATGTCTCCATTATTCTCTTTTTCCTACCGCTCTGTGCCACTGAGGTCCTCACCAAGCCTAGGAACTAACACCACAAGAAGGATGACCTGACAGGTGTAGAATTAGATAAACTGTGGAAGTAAGCAGAGGTATGAGCCATAATTACTTGTTCCTTTGGATAAAATGATCCTTTTCAAAAGCCATTTCACACCCCACTCTCTATTGCAAGTACCTATTTTCTAAGATAAGCACCCCCATCTATCCTGCCCCCTAAAAAGTGTATGTGAAATTCCCTCCTGAATCATGATGATTTGACAATCTGTTGTTTTCTGATAATTTGTCATATTTCATGTCACATATATTCTCTGTTACTTATACTGGGAGGTACATGTCCTACAAATCTTATGACTTCATTCTGCTTTCTGACTTTCACTTTTATTAAATTGGTCTTTTGCACCAACTGCTGCCCTAACAGTAGGACATAGAGATAAATGTGATGGCCATTTGTGCTCAAGGAGCACCTATTGTATCAGTGGTGACTGAAATGGAATAGAAAACTGAAGTATCATGTTATACATTCAGGGGCAAAGATAATGAAATAAGCACTTTTACTACCTATAGAAATAATAGTCACACATTACTAGATATTTTCCTTGATTTGGTGAGAGAACACCATGCTGGAGCTCAGTTCTTTTTTTTTTTTTAATTAACATATAATGTATTATTTGTTTCAGGGGTACAGGTCTGTGATTCATCAGTCTTACACAATTCACAGTGCTCACCATAGCACATACCCTCCCCAATGTCCATCACCCAGCCACCCCATCCCTCCGACACCCCTCCACTCCAACAACCCTCAGTTTGTTTCCTGAGATTAAAAGTCTCTTATGGTTTGTCTCCCTCTCTGGTTTTGTCTTGTTTCATTTTTCCCTCCCTTTCCCTATGATCCTCTGTCTTGTTTCTCACATTCCACATATCAGTGAGATCATATGATAATTGTCTTTCTCTGATTGACTTATTTTGCTTAGCATAATACCCTCTAGTTCCATCCACGTTGTTGCAAATGGCAAGATTTCATTTTTTTTAAATTTTATTTTATTATGTTAATCACCATACATTACATCATTAGTTTTTGATGTAGTGTTCCATGATTCATTGTTTGCATATAACACCCACTGCTCCATTCAGTATGTGCCCTCTTTAATACCCATCACCAGGCTAACCCATCCCCCCACTCCCCTCCCCTCTAGAACCCTGTTTGTTCCTCAGAGTCCATACTCTCTCATGATTCATCTCCCCCTCCAATTTCCCTCTCTTCATTTTTCCCTTCCTACTATCTTCTTTTTTTATTTTTTAGCATATAATGTATTATTTGTTTCAGAGGTACAGGTCTGTGATTCAACAGTCTTACACAATTCACAGTGCTCACCATAGGAGGGTAATATATGGTTTTTATTATGTTGAAGCATTTTCCCTCAATTCTTAGTTTCTTGAGGGTTTTTTAATCACGAAAAGAGTTTCAATTTTGTCTAATGCTTTTGCTCTATCATTTGAGATATTTGTGTCTTTTTTTTCTCTTTCATTTTGTTAATGTGGTGTATTACACTGATCGATTTTTGTATGTTGAATCATCCTTGCATTCCAGTAATAAGTTCCTCTTGGTCATGGTAAATAATCCTTTTAATATATAAATGAATTTGGTTTGCTAGAATTTTGTTGAGGATTTTTGTATCAATAAAAGTATATTGCTCTATAGGTTTCTTTTCTTATACTTAGTTTAGTTTTGGTATCAGAGTAATTCTGTCCTCAAATAATAAGTAAATATTCCTTCTTCCATTTTTTTTTTAAGTTTGAGAATTGATATTAGTTCTTGAAATATTTGGTAGAATTCTCCAGTGAAGTCATCAGCTCAGGAATTTTCCTAGTTGGGAGAATTTTGATTATTGATTCGATCTCCTTGCTAGTTATAGGTCTATTCAGATTTTCTATTTGTGATTTAATGATGGTAGATTTTGTGTTTTTAGGAAATTTTCAGTTTTATCTAGGTTATCCAGTTTATTGGCATATTATTTTTTTATGTTACTCTCTTACAGTCCCTTTATTTTTTATTTGCATATAAAATAATAAACTAAAAAGGACATCAAAACACTCCTTTTAAAACTAGTATGAACTTATATAAGATAAAAGTTCTCAACAAAGTGGGTCTAGATAGGACATACTTCAACATGATAAAGGCCATGTATGAAAATTTCACAGCTAAAATTATACTCAATAGTGCAAAACAGAGAGCTTTTCCTGTAAGATCAGGAAAATTACCTTAATATGGCTCTTAAAGCAAGCAAGCCTTCTGTGGTGATAAATGGAAGATTTTTATTCAACATGTTATTCTAAATCTTAGCCACAGCAATCAGACAAGAAAAAGAAATGAGTCATGTATACTGGTAAAGAAGAAGTTAAACTGTCAGTTTTTGCAGATGACAGGATATTTTACATTAAAAGCCCTAAAGATTCTACCAAAAAACTATTAGAAGAAGTAAGTAAATTCAGTAAAATTACAGGATACACTAAAACTAACACACAGAAATCAGTAACATTCCTATACACTAAAAACAAAATAGCAGAAAGAGAAATTAAGAAAACAATTTCATTTATAGTTGCACCAAAAAGAATAAAGTACCTAGGAATAAATCTCATCAAAGAGGTGAAAGACCTGTACTTTGAAAACTATAAAACATAGATGAAAGCAATTGAAGATGACACAAACAAATGAAAGATATTCCATGCTCAGGGATTAGAAGAATTAATATTATTAAAATGTCCATACTACTCAAAGCAATTACAGATTCAATGAAATCTTTGTTAAAATAACAAATATTGATTTTTTTATAGAATTAAGATGAATAATCTTAAAATTTGTAAGGAATCACAAAAGACCCCAAATAGCCAAAGAAATCTTGAGAAAGAAAAACAAAGCTGGAGGTATCACAATTCCAGATTTCACAATATACTACAAAACTATATCAATCAACACATTATGGTTCTGGTACAAAAATGGATATGTAGATTCATGGAATAGAATAGAGAACCAAGAAATAATCCGACAGTTATATGGTCAAATAATCTATGACAAAGGAGTTAAGAATATACAATGGGAAAAAGATATCCTCTTCAACAAATGGTGCTGGGAAAACTGGACAGCAGCATGCAAAAGAGTGAAACTGGACCACTTTCTTAAACCACACACAAAAATAAACTCAAAATGGATTAAAGACCTAAATGTGAGACCTGAAACCATAAAAATTTTAGAAGAGAACCCACACGGTAATTTCTCTGATATCAGCCATAGAAACATTCTTCTGGATATGTCAGGTAAGGCAAGGGAAACAAAAGCAACATAAACTATTGGGACTACATCAGAACAAAAAGCTTTTGCACATGAAAGGAAACCATCAACAACAAAGAAAGTAACCAACTGAATGAGAGATGGTATTTGCAAATAAGATATCTGATAAGGCATTAATATCTAAAATGTCAAGAACTGATACAACTCAACACCAAAAAAAAAAAAAAAAAAAAAAAAACAACCAAGCAATCTGAAAAATGGGTAGAAGGCCTGAATGGATATTTTTTCAAAGAACACATACAGATGGACAATAGACACATGGAAAGAAGCTCAACATCACTAATCATCAGGAAAATGAAAGTCAAAACCACAATCAGTTATCACCTTATACTTGTCAAATGGCTAAAATTAAAAAGACAAGAAACAACAAGTGATGGCAAAGATGGGGAGAATAAGGAACCCTCATAAACTGTTGGTGGGAATGTAAATTTGTGCAGCTACTGTGGAAAACAGTATGGAGGCTCCTCAAAAAATTAAAGATAGAAATGCCATATGATCCAATAATTCCACTACTGAGTATTTATCCAGAAAAAATAAAAGACACTAATTTGAAAAGATATATATACCCTTATGTTTATTATTATAAATAATAGCCAAGATATGGAAGTGACCTGTGTCCATCAATAGACAAATGAATAAAGAAGATGTGGGGTTTGTATATATATAATGGAATGTTACACAGCCATAAAAAAGGATGAAATCATGCCATTTGAGATAACATAGATGGACCTAAAGGGTATTATGCTAGGTGAAACAAATCAGATTGACAAAGACAAGTAACATATGATTTTAATCATATGCAGAATCTAAAAACAAATGAATCAAGAAACAAACAAACAAAAAAGCAGAATCAGATCTATGAAGACAGTGAACAAACTGATGGTTGCCAGAGGGAAGAGAGGCTAGGGGATGGGCAGAATGGGTGAAGAGGTGTGGGAGATAGAGGCTTTCAATTATGGAATGAAAAAGTCATGAGATTTAAAAGGGACACTATAGGGAATATAGTCAATGATTTTGTAATAGCCTTCTGTGGTGATAAATGGAAGTTACACTTGTGGTGAGCATAGCATAATATATAGATAAGCTGAATCACTATGTTGTACACATGAAACTAATGTAACATTGTATGTCAACAATACTCAAATTTAAAAAAATAAAAGAAAATTGATTTTGCTATATAAAAAAACCCAAAGGATTTTAGATATCAAGTAAACCATAGAGTTTGAAAGGAATAATTTATAATTATAAAGAATCCATATATATACTCAAATAGATATAGTAATTATACATTTTTATGAGTGTAATAACATAGGTTCAAGTATAAAATGAGAAATTGATGGGAATATAAGTAAAAATAAATCCAGATTGGCATGGTAGAATTGAACACACATTTTTTTTATAACTTATCAAACAAAAATCAGTTAGAATATAAAATATGTAAATAATGATTTAAAATTGGCCTTAATTTATATATGGAATACCTCATCAAATTCTGTGATGGATGTGTATGTGTGTGTGTGTGTGTGTGTGTGTGTGTGTGTGTGTGTGTGTGTTCAGGTGCACATGAAACATTTATCAAAATCTACCATATTCTGAGCCACAGACCAGGTCTCAACAAATTCAGATATTGAAATCATATGGAGTATTCATTGATCAGAATACAAATAAGTTAGAAATCAATAGTAATAAGATAAGATAAAAACTCCTATACATTTGTAAATTAAGTTTCTAAATAACTTATAGGTCAAAAAGCACATTTGAAGTGGAAATAAGAGAATAGTTTGAACTGAATCATTATTGAAACACTCATATCAAAATATATAGGGTGAAAGTAAAATAGGGCCTAGAGATAATTTTTTAAAAATGTGTATATAATGAAACAAAATAGGCTGAGAATTAATTATCTAAATACCCATTGTAAGAAATTATCAAAAAAATAAAGTAAATGTAGAAGTGTTTTTGAAAAAAGGAAATTAAAAAGATAAAAACATTAAGTGAAACTGAAAATATTAGAAAAGTAGCTAAACCTAAAATTGATTTTTTTGAAAATACCAAAGTAAATATGTGCATAAAAGCCTCTGGCAAAGAAAAATTGATGGAAAGGACATAAATGCTATCAGGAATAAAAAGTGGGTATCACTATGGAGCTTATAGGCACTAAAATAATAATTGTATATTATGAAAAATTATATTCAGATAAAATTTATATAAAATGGATAAATTCTGAGGAAAGCTGAATTCTTCAGACTAATGTAGGTTAAAAAAACAAATTTGGATTGTTTACAAATATTAAATAACTTATTCCTGTAATTAGAAAAAATTTTCATTACAAAAATGCCAAACCTATGAATTCACAAAATGATGTATTAGAAGTTAGGATAGTGGTAGTTTTGGAGAAAAAAATGAGGTAGAAATTAGAAGGGAGAATTCAGGGGCCACCTGGATTGCTGGTAATGTTATGTTTCCTGAGTTGGATAGTAATTACATGGCTGGTGTTACTTTGTGATAATTCACTCATTATTTTGTGATAACTCAATCATAATTTGATATTTTCTTTTATGTAATTTATACCCAGTGAATGTAATGTAATGAAAAAGTTTACAGAAGGAACATAAATATGCACATACCAATTATATGTAGTATGTATAGATACATTAATACCTAAAAATATATGGTCAACATCCTAGACTGGGTATCCATTGGCAAGAGAGGGAATGCATATGGAAATCTGGGATTAAAAAAAGAGAAAAAAATTTAAGGGTCATACTGAGAGCAATGGTGACATGTGTCATCAGTCATAGAGTATGATTAACTCTATCCTCTGTATCTGAAGTCAAACAATCTCCCAGGTAAATCAGGAAATGGGTGAATATCTCTTCTAGGAATGATGTTCTGACATTTTTATAGTATACATTATTTACCTTAATATGGCTCTTAAAACTAGCTGGGATGGAAAAATGAAAACAATATTTGGATTGGATGATGGTAGACTACCACTTCATTTATGTATCATTCAGGAAGCAAGCACATATGTGTCTCAAAAACTTTTGGCAGTCTTCTTATGTACATGACAAAGGATATGTATACTGCTGACTTATGTAGTTATTGAGTATCCATGAAGAATAATTTCTGATAATCAATTAAAACTACAGATAAATATGTCAGATACAGGCAGCTTCAGTTTTTGAACTGACTTGTTTTTTAATCTTGGAGAAGGCAGTTATCATTTTTTGTTTTAGTTTGTGTACCTATAAAATTAATGGTGATACGAAGGGATTGGATCAGTATCTCCTAACATTTTTGTAACTCTTCCAACCCCATATTTTGGAAGAATTTATTAATTAGTAATTATTTAAATTTGTATCAACCATAGCATGAGTTTTTATGTATTGCCACTCTAAGTTGACCTAAATTTACCTTGATGTTTTTTCTACCTTATGAACCTCACCTACACTACATACATGTATGGCTTTAATGATTTTTTTTAATTTGAAATTAGCTTCCAGAATACTGAAACTAACTAAAGGATCACCAGAAATAAGGGAATACAAAACTGAAAACCAACGGGGTGACTGGTATCTAAAATAACTTCTAATTGCAAAATGTATGAATCTTGTATCTTTACCATGAGTAATAATTTGCAGAATGCAAAAATTTTGAAGAGAACTGTGAATTTTTATGTCATTTATTATTGTCTCCATTATATAAAAGCAAGATAAAGGTTTTAGTACACAGATATTTAGATAGACTTAGATATATTCTTTAGTATTGTAGATCTTAGTAATGACTGCAAAACACAGTTTATAATTCGGGAGAATGATTTTGCTGGTATTACATTTTCTAAAGTAAAATTTGTACAGTTGTCCAGCCCAATGTAGTGTGTGTTTAATGACTTAAAAACATGTTTAAGCAAGTAGGCAAGAGGAAATTAGTCACTTGGCTGGATTTCAGTACAGGAGAAAAAAAAAATAGCAAGGTGAATATCTGTAAGGTTTAGTTGAAAACTTTGTCATTAAGTCAATTACTTCATATATTTAGATACAATTTTCTGCTGTGTTGCTAGGTACCTTGCTACATTTTTTTTTTTATCTAATCTACAGTGGATTGAACTTCAACAATTTGCTGACTAATCAGACACCAGAGATTAAAAAAAATACCTCTTGAGTTTTTGTCAGTCATGTTTTCCAGTGCATACATAGGAAAGCATTTTGTACTCCAAAAGAGGAGACAGAGTACAAAAGAGACTTTTAGGAAGTGTAATATATAGAAAGGAATATATGCTCAAAGAACTAAAGAAAATGGTTTTAATGAGTTAGCAGATAGGAAATCTCAGCAAATAATGGAAATTTTAGAAAAGGAAATCTTAGATCTAAAAAAAAATCACTAAAATAAAAAAAAAGAAGTTCAGATGGTTCAAAATTTGGAGAATTAGTGAATGTGAAATAAATCTTTTAAAATTAAGCAATATGAAGAAAAGAAAGAAAGCAAACTGAGGAAGAATGAACAGAGTTTCAGATATCCGTGACAATAAATAGTGGCCCGATTTGTAATTATCTGTATGTATACATATATCTGATAAAGTTATTATATCTAGATTATATGAGAAATACGACTCAAAAATAAGACAAAAAAAAGCATAAGGAGAACATTTGGACAGACACTTTACAAAAGAAGATATACAAAGGACCAGTAAGCATATTAGATTCTGCTCAACAGTTTAGTCATCAGGAAAAAACAAATTAAAAACCACAAATAAGTTACCACTATACAACCATTAGAATTGCTAAAATTTGAAAAGAAAATTATAAGTCTAGACTGTACAGCAACTGAAATGTTCATCCATTACTAATGGTAATATAAAATGATATAACTATTTTAGAAATTTTGGCAGTTTCTTAAAATTGAAACCTACTCCTAACATGCTCCATATGTCTTCATATTCTCTTTGGAATAGAGGCTACAACTGGGGCATGTTTTTCTCATGGCAGATCATAAAACCCTTGTCCAGAATTAGTAAATTGAAACTTCCATCCTCATTTTATTGGCCAAGGCAAGGCATGTAATTAAGTTAAACATTGATAGGTTAAGGAAATACATCCTATATTTTGTGTGAGTGGTACTGCAAAGTCACATGACAAATATAGATATTCTAATTCAGGGGTAGTGGGAAAAATGATATGTTAGAGATGATATATTGTATTATGACATTAGCATCTATTAACATCAGTATTTAGTGAAGAAACAGGATGAGAGATGGAAGAGTTTTGATTAATGGATATGAGAGAGGAAGAAAGACTAGGATCATACCTGCAAAGAGGCTGGGAGTGCTTATCCAAGGACAACATACTTGACTGAGATTTCTCTTTTCTTTTCTTATCTATTTTAAGATTTTACTTATTTATTTGAGAGCAGGTACACACGAGTGGGGGGAGAGGGGTAGAGGGAGAGGGAGAAGCAGGTTCCCTACTGAGCAGGGAGCCCGATTTGGGGCTCCATTCCAGGACCTTGGGCCTATGACCTGAGCCAAAGGCAGACCCTTAACCAACTGAGCCACCCAGGTGCCCCTCCCAACCAAATTTTAAGCAATCTCAATATCTAAACATAAAGGGACTTTGTGATAGTGTTGGAACTAAAGCTCAAGTCTTCTTTTTCCCATTTTTTTCCCGGGAATAATCACTAACATTTGTAAATATAGTTTATGAACATTTTTTGTACATTATCTGATTTTCTCCTTTAGGAATGCTGAAAAGTAGCATTTATTACTGAAACTGTTTTATAGATGAGCAAAATAGAGAGAAGTAAAGTGACTTTTCTGAATTTGCTTAGCCATTAAAAGATCAAGGCTAGGAGTCAAACCTGTATCTTCTGATACTAGACACAGAGCTTTTACAGTACCTGATAGTTATTAATTTAGATTTGAACACATAGAAGGTGTTCAAAAATACCTCCGTAATTGAATTTATACAGATGAGCAAATACTGCTTTGGCTCAGTAGGAAGTGGAATAAATCTCAAGCCTGAAGGAACTGTTTCCTTTCACATTCTACCCTTTTTGAATATGCAGGAAAAAAAAACTTCACTTTCTTCCAATTTTGCCCATGTATGATCAGAAAACAGCAGCAGTTCCTCAAATTTGCAGTTGTTAATATATAACAAAGTCTCTTTTTTTCATGCTACAACTAAAGCAAATACCATTATTATATCCATCTTATAAAGAGGAAACAGACAGATGGCCTATAAAGACTTGCCGAGTATTAAAGCAGCAATATTAACAGCTAAACTAAAATTTCAACAAGGTCTGTTTAATTTTTTTATAAATTCCATTTCATTTGTCTGTGATTATTTAGAATATAGCCTCATATGTGAAATTTCTTCCTCAACTCTAGAGAGATGATTACATTGAGACCATTTAATTGCAGTAATCTTAATGTCTTCATTAAAATTTTGTTACATTCTAGTCAAAATATGCCCATGTTTTCTGGCAGTTTTTAATGTTTTTAAGCTGCTGGGTTCCCATGGGACCTGCTGAAAACATTTAATTAAGAGGTAATTGTTTCAGCATATGTTAATTTTTACTTTCTTAAGTGTTTATTAGTATAGAACCTCTGCTGAAATCCCCCCACCTCCTTTGTTCTTTTTCTTTTAAGTCTTAAGTTGTCTTGTTTTCATTACCCTGCAGGAAGCAGCATCTTTCTGTTTATGGCTTAAAATTTTATCTGCTGACCCTCTAGGAAATGGTGCCACACATAGCAATAGAAAAAGGGACAAGGAAAGGGAATCCTTAATTCCTAAAATACCCTTTTTCCATTCTTTGCAACTAGAGAATTATTTCAGTGCTCCAATACCAAATTACCCAAAACATGTTCCATATACAGAAAAGAGCTTCAATGAACAACCATGTTGAGACACATTGAATATTACCCTTTCCCTTTTAATATTTGTATTGTATATATTGAAGCTCTGAGAAGAACACTACTATAAGAAACCTGGTCAGTTTTTAAATTCATAATTTAAAGACTTATAAAGAAAAATATTATTAAAAATTTCCTCAAATGAGTAAAGAGAAAATTAACAAAACTCATTGTGTGTGAGATTCTGATGGTAGAGCAGAAAATCATTTTGTATACTTTATAGACCATAATTTTGTTGATAGCAATTGGATCTGATAAAAATGATCAGAAAGGCCATCAAACCTTTAAATAATGACTTTATTTGTATTAAAAGTGAAGAAAATATAAGTTTTCAAAATAAAAACTAGTACATATATTAGAGTCAGCTTCATGGTAAGTACTCTGCAGCAATTAAAATATTTTGTTCAAAAATGCTATCGTGTTACTCAAAGAGTGTAAAAATGGATATTTAGCATAAATTAATTTAACCAAGTCAATATTGGGGAGTAGGGTATTCTAGGTTAGAGGAAATAGTATGATTCTTAGATCTCACAGATGCTCATAAAGCAGCAACTTAAGATTTATAGGGCCTTCAAAAGAAGGTTAGAACTAGAACCTGTGAAAGCCACATAGAACATAATTTTGTTCTACATCAGAGAGAATTTAAAGATAGATTATGTGATATTGTGGCTAGCAATAAATATCTGGCATTTACCAGACACACGGTATACATCAGGGTGTTCTAAATTCTTTACATAGTATTAACTTATTGAATCCTACAACAGTCCTCTGAGTTAAGTACACTCATTATTCCTATTTCATAGATGAGAAAACTAAGCATAGAAACATGTCCAGGGTCACATATCTTTTAAGTGGTAGAAACATGATTGGAACCCAGGTAACACATAGCTTCAAACCTGTTCCCTTAGGACATGTAATAGTTGTTCGATGAGGGAAAGAGTTTCTCATCTCTAAAAATATTCAAGCAGCAATTGAAAATCTACTGGCCAGACATGTTGTAGAAGGGAATTTAAAGCATGTATAAGGGAAGTTAGACTCCAGGTCTGAACTTGTGATTGTATAAAATTTCTAAAATGCGTCTTCAGAAAAAATAAATAAACTAAGCTTAAGGATTCTGCATGCTGTTGAATATCTTAGGCCATAGCTTTTATTTTTCTTGGATCTTTCACTGTGCTTCAAATAGAGCTAGACAGCATAAGTCAACAATACACATTTGCTAAATTGAGTAAGTTTTAATTACTTTATATGTATCTCATTGAGAAAATTAAGAACCGGACTGTTCATGTTTCACCAAATTCCTCTTGCTGCCAAACTTACCTTACTTTCACAGCATTTATCTACCTTCCTCCATTTGGATGAGTGTTCTGACTCTCTGTCCACCAATTCAAGACTAACCATCTCAAGTATTTCAATAACCACATCTTTTGTATGTTGCCTCTTTCCCATTAACTAACTTCCTTCTTTCCTCCCTCCCTCCCTCCCTCCCTCCCTTCCTTCCTTCCTTCCCCTTTCTTTCCTTCCTTCTCTCCCTCCCTCTCCTACTCTTCCCTTATTTCTCCTCTCCTTATCTTTCCTCTCTCTCTTACCCTCCCTCCTTCATATAATGAAATATTTATACAATGAAATATTTTTGTGGTCACAAAAAGGGAATGAAGTATTGATACATGCAACAACATGGATGGGCCTTGAAAATGTTATTATAAGTAAAAAAAAAGTCTGTCACAAAATACCACATATTGAATGGTTCCATTTATTGGAAATATCTAGAATAGACGTATCTAAACAGACACTAGATTAGTAGTTGCCTAGGGCTTGGATAGGGTCAGAAGGAGGTAATGGTTTGGGAATAATAAAAATATTTCAATATTAGACAGTGATGATGGTTGCAAAACTATGAACATGCTCAAAACACTGAGAAGTAGAATTTAAAAGGGTGAATTTTATAGGATGTGTATCACATCTCAATAAAGCTCCTATTAAAAACTATATATGTGTGTACATACGTACATATACACTAATTTATTGATACAGAGATTGCTTTAATTTTTATAAACTTACTGATTTAGGGATCATGGAAAACATAATCATATATTTTCTTCACAGAGAGTATTAATAAAAAAGTCTTCCCAATAGAATTAGGACACAGCTCTTGTTACTTATTTTTATGATA
Organism: Zalophus californianus; assembly: GCF_009762305.2. Taxonomy (NCBI): domain Eukaryota; kingdom Metazoa; phylum Chordata; class Mammalia; order Carnivora; family Otariidae; genus Zalophus; species Zalophus californianus. The sequence continues at coordinate 50,006,568 of NC_045605.1, forward strand.
AACTTTTCAGAATTTATAAAATAAATGTGGTCATTTAATGCCTCTCATTTTTAATGCATTTATGTCAAGGAAACATTATCTATTTTTTTAAGATTTTATTTATTTATTTATTTATTTATTTATTTATTTATTTATTTGAGAGAGAGAAAGCGAGCTCAAGTGGGGGTGGGGAAGAGCAGAGGAGGGGGGAAGCAGACTCCCCATATAGCAAGGAGCCTGATCCCAGGACCTCAAGATCCTGACCTGAGCTAAAAGCAGACACTTAACCAACTATGCCACCCAGGCTCCCCAAAGACACAGTATCTTTCTAAGCATTCTCTAAAACTCTGAGGGAGTTTGAACACTCTTTTGTGATGGAAATACCTAATTTGTAATTCTGGCTTTGATACTAGATATGGGTGTTTCCCTGGGAAAATTATCAACTTTTCTGAATTTTTGTTTATTTAGATGTAAAATTAATATAAGGGTCACATTTTTTGGTAGGAATTATATATGTATGTAAGGAACTTTTCTCAGTACTTAAGTTTCCTGATTCAGTTTTCTAATCTATATAATGGGCTAATCTAACAATCTATAAATGTAATTTAAAGTGGATACTGTAATTAAATCTCTTTGTGCAGAGTTTGACACAATAAATGGTGGTTTAAAAATAAAACATGCTGTTGTCACAAAATAATTTACCGGAATACATAGCACCACATCCTAGCACACATATCTCTCTTATCATATTTTTGTGTCCTTGTCTCTCTGCCTTCGGCTAGTCTTTTTTTTAAATTTTATATTGTTATGTTAATCACCATACATTACATCATTAGTTTTTGATGCAGTGTTCCATGATTCATTGTTTGTGTATAACACCCAGTGCTCCATGCAGAACGTGCCCTATTTAATACCCATCACCAGGCTAACCCATCCCCCCACCCCCCTCCCCTCTAGAACCCTCAGTTTGTTTTTCAGAGCCCATAGTTTCTCATGGTTCATCTTCCTCTCTGATTTCCCCCCCTTAATTCTTCCCCTCCTGCTATCTTCTTCTTTTTTTTTTTTAACATATATTGTATTATTTTTTTCAGAGGTACAGATTTTTGATTCAACAGTCTTGCACACTACACAGCGCTCACCATAGCACATACCCTCCCCAGTGTATATCACCCAGCCACCCCATCGTTCAACCCCCCCAACACTCCAGCAACCCTCAGTGTGTTTCCTGAGATTAAGAATTCCTCATATCAGTGAGGTCATATGATACATGTCTTTGTTGATTGACTTATTTTGCTCAGCATAACACCCTCCAGTTCCATCAATGTCATTGAAAATGGCAAGATCTCATTCCTTTTGAGGGCTGCATAATATTCCATTATATATATATATATATATATATATATATATATATATATATATATATATATATACCACTTCTTCTTTATCCATTCATCTGTTGATGGACATGTAGGCTCTTTCCACAGTTTGGCTATTGTGGACATTGCTGCTATAAACATCGGGGTGCACATACCCCTTCAGATCCCTACATTTGTATCTTTGGGGTAAATACCCAGTAGTGCAATTGCTGGATCGTATGGTAGCTCTATTTTCAACTTTTTGAGGAACTTCCATACTGTTTTTCAGAGTGGCTGAACCAGCTTGCATTCCCACCAAAAATGTAAGAGGGTTCCCCTTTCTCCACATCCCTGCCAACATCTGTTGTTTCCTGACTTGTTAATTTTAGCCATTCTGACTGGTGTGAGGTGCTATCTCATTGAGGTTTTGATTTGGAGTTCCTAGATGCTGAGCGATGTTAAACATATTTTCATGTGTGTTGGCCATCTGGATGTCTTCTTTGGAAAAATGTCTGTTCATGTCTTCTGCCCATTTCTTGATTGGATCATTTGTTCTTTGGCTGTTGAATTTGATAAATTCTTTATAGATATTGGATACTAGCCCTTTATCTGATATGTCATTTGCAAATATCTTCTCCCAATCTGTTGGTTGTCTTTTGGTTTTGTGGACTGTTTCTTTTGCTGTGCAAAAGCTTTTTATCTTGATGAAATCCCAATAGTTCATTTTTGCCCTTGCTTCCCTTGCCTTTGCCGATATTTCTAGGAAGAAGTTGCTGCGGCTGAGGTCGAAAAGGTTGCTGCTTGTGTTTTCCTTTAGGATTTTGATGGACTCCCGTCTCACATTTAGGTCTTTCAACTATTTGGAGTCTATTTTTGTGTGTTGTGTAAGGAAATAGTCCAGTTTCATTCTTCCGCATTGTGGCTGTCCAACTTTCCCAACACCATTTGTTGAAGAGACTGTCTTTTTTCCATTGGACATTCTTTCCTGCTTTGTCGAAGATAAGTTGACCATAGCATTGAGGGTCCATTTCTGGGCTCTCTTTTCTGTTCCATTGATCTATGTGCCTATTTTTGTGCCAGTACTATACTGTATGATGCTGACAGCTTTGTAATAGAGCTGGAAGGCTGGAATTGTGATGCCGCCAGCTTTACCTTTCTTTTTCAACATTCCTCTGGCTATTAGGAATCTTTTCTGGTTCAATAAAAATTTCAGGCTTATTTGTTCCATTTCTTTGAAAAAAGTGGATGGTATTTTGATGGGCATTGCATTGGATGTGTAGATTGCTGTAGGTAGCATTGACATCTCACAGTATTTGTTCTTCCAATCCATGAGCATGGAACGTTTTTCCCTTTCTCTGTGTCTTCCTCAATTTTTTTCATGAGTATTTTATAGTTTTCTGAGTACAGATACTTTCCCTCTTTGGTTAGATTTATTCCTAGGTATCTTATGGTTTTGGGTGCAAGTGTAAATGGGATTGACTCCCTAATTTCTCTTTTTTCTGTCTTGTTGTTGGTGTATAAGAATGCCACTAATTTCTGTGCATTGATTTTATATCCTGCCACTTTATTGAATTCCTGTATGAGTTCTAGCAGTTTTGGGGTGGAGTCTTTTGGGTATTCCACATAAAGTATCATATCATCTGCAAAGAGTGAGAGTTTGACTTCTTTGCTGATTCAGATGCCTTTTATTTCTTTTTGTTGTCTGATTGCTGTGGCTAGGACTTCTAGTACTATGTTGAATAGCAGTGGTGATAGTGGACATCCCTGCCATGTTCCTGACCTTAGGGGGAAAGCTCTCAGTTTTTCTCCATTGAGAATGATATTCGCTGTGGATTTTTCATAGATGGCTTTTATGATATTGAGGTATGTACCCACTATGCCTATCCTCTGAAGAGTTTTGATCAAGAAAGAATGCTGTACTTTGTCAAATGCTATCTCTGCATCTCATGAGAGGATCATATGATTCTTGTTCTTTCTTTGATTAATGTATTGTATCACATTGATTTATGTGTGGATGTTGCAGCCCAGGGATAAATCCCACTTGGTCATGGTGAATACTCCTTTTAATGTACTGTTGGATCCTATTGGCTAGTATTTTGGTGAGAATTTTTGTATCCGTGTTTATCAAGGATATTGGTCTGTAATTATCCTTTTTGGGGTCTTTGTCTGGTTTTGAGATCAAAGTAATGGTGGCCTTATAAAATGAGTTGGGAGTTCTCCTTCCATTTGTATTTTTTGGAACAGTTTCAGAAGGATAGGTACTAATTCTTCTTGAAATGTTTGGTAGAATTCCCCTGGGAAGCCATCTGGCCCTGGGCGTATGTTTGTTGGGAGATTTTTGATGACTACCTCAATTTCCTTAGTGGTTATAGGTCTGTTCAGGTTTTCTATTTCTTCCTGGTTCAGTTTTGGTAGTTGATACATCTCTAGGATTGCATCCATTTCTTCCAGGTTATCTAATTTGCTGGCATAGAGTTGCTCATAATATGTTCTTATAATTGTTTTTTTTTAAATTTTTTATTGTTATGTGAATCACCATAAATTTCATCATTAGTTCTTGAGGTAGTGTTCCATGATTCATTGTTTGTGCATAACACCCAGGGCCCCACGCAGAACGTGCCCTCCTTAATACCCATCACCAGGCTAACCCATCCCCCCACTCCCCTCCCCTCTAGAACCCTCAGTTTGTTTTTCAGAGTCCATCGTCTCTCATGGTTCCTCTCCCCCTCCGACTTACTCCCCTTCATTCTTCCACTCCTGCTATTTCTTCTTTTTCTTTTTTCTTAACATATCTTGCATTGTTTCATAAGTACAGATCTGTGATTCAACAGTCTTGCACAATTCACAGCGCTCACCATAGCACATACCCTCCCCAATGTCTATCACCCAGCCACCCCATCCCTCCCACCCCCCACCACTCAGCAACACTCAGTTTGTTTCCTGAGATTAAGAATTCCTCATATCAGTGAGGTTATATGATACATGTCTTTCTCTGATTGACTTATTTCACTCAGCATAACACGCTCCAGTTCCATCCACGTCATTGCAAATGGCAAGATCTCATTCCTTTTGATGGCTGCATAATATTCCATTGTGTATATATACCACCTCTTCTTTATCCATTCATCTGTCGATGGACATCTTGGCTTTTTCCACAGTTTGGCTATTTTGGATATTGCTACTATAAACATTGGGGTGCACGTACCCCTTCAGATCCCTACATTTGTATTTTTGTGGTAAATACCCAGGAGTGCAATTGCTGGATCATATGATAGCTCTATTTTCAACTGTTTGAGGAACCTCCATACTGTTTTCCAGCGTGGCTGTACCAGCTTACATTCCCACCAACACTGTAGGAGGGTTCCCCTTTCTCCATATCCCCGCCAACATCTGTCGTTTCCTGACTTGTTAATTTTAGCCATTCTGACTGGTGTGAGTTGGTATCTCATGGAAGTTTTGATTTGGATTTCCCTGATGCCGAGTGATGTTGAGCACTTTTTCATGTGTCTGTTGGCCATTTGGATGTCTTCTTTAGAAAAATCTCTGTTCATGTCCTCTGCCCATTTCTTGATTGGATTATTTGTTTTTTGGGTGTTGAGTTTGATAAGTTCTTTATACGTTTTGGATACTAGCCCTTTATCTGATATGTCATTTGCAAATATTTTCTCCCATTCTGTCGGTTGTCTTTTGGTTTTGTGGACTGTTTCTTTTGCTGTGCAAAAGCTTTTTATCTTGATGAAATCCCAATAGTTCATTTTTGCCCTTGCTTCCCTTGCTTTTGGCGATGTTTCTAGGAAGAAGTTGCTGTGGCTGAGGTCGAAGAGGTTACTACCTGTGTTCTCCTTTAGGATTTTGATGGACTCCTGTCTCACGTTTAGGTCTTTCAACTATTTGGAGTCTATTTTTGTGTGTGGTGTAAGGAAATGGTCCAGTTTCATTCTTCTGCATGTGGCTGTCCAATTTTCCCAACACCATTTGTTGAAGAGACTGTCTTTTTTCCATTGGACATTCTTTCCTGCTTTGTCAAAGATGAGTTGACCATAGAGTTGAGGCTCCATTTCTGGGCTCTCGATTCTGTTCCATTGATATGTGTCTCTTTTTGTGCCAGTACCATACTATCTTGATGATGACAGCTTTGTAATAGAGCTGGAAGTATGGAATTGTGATGCCGCCAGCTTTGCTTTTCTTTTTCAATATTCCTCTGGCTATTCGGGGTCTCTTCTGGTTCCATACAAATTTTAGGATTATTTGTTCCATTTCCTTAAAAAAGTGGATGGTATTTTGATGGGTATTGCATTGAATGTGTAGATTGCTCTAGGTAGCATTAACATCTTCACAATGTTTATTTTTCCAATCCATGTGCATGGAACGTTTTTCCATTTCTTTGTCTTCTTCAATTTCTTTCATGAGTATTTTATAGTGTTCTGAGTACAGATCCTTTGCCTCTTTGGTTAAATTTATTCCTAGGTAACCTATGGTTTTGGGTACAATTGTAAATGGGATCGACTCCTTAATTTCTCTCTCTTCAGTCTTGTTGTTGGTGTATAGGAATGCCACTGATTTCTGTGCATTGATTTTAAATCCTGCCACTTTACTGAATTCCTGTATGAGTTCTAGCAGTTTTGGGGTGGAGTCTTTTGGGTTTTCCATATACAGTATCATATCATCTGCAAAGAGTGAGAGTTTGACTTCCTCTTTGCCGATTTGGATGCCTTTGATTTCTTTTTGTTGTCTGATTGCTGTGGCTAGGACTTCTAATACTATGTTGAATAGCAGTGGTGAGCGTGGACATCCCTGCCGTGTTCCTGACCTTAGGGGAAAAGCTCTCAGCTTTTCCCCATTGCGAATGATATTGGCTGTAGGTTTTTCATAGATGGCTTTTATGATATTGAGGTATGTACCCTCTATCCGTATACTCTGAAGAGTTTTGATCATGAAAGGATGCTGTACTTTGTGAGATGCTTTTTCTGCATCTATGGAGAGGATCATATGATTCTTGTTCTTTCTTTTGTTAGTGTATTGTATCACGTTGATTGATTTGCGAATGTTGAACCAGCCTTGCAGCCCAAGGATAAATCCCACTTGGTCATGGTGAATAATCCTTTTAATGTACTGTTAGACCCTATTGGCTAGTATTTTGGTGAGAAATTTTGCATCAATGTTCATCAAGGATATTGGTCTGTAGTTCTCCTTTTTGATGGGGTCTTTGGTTTTGGGATCAAGGTAATGTTGGCCTCATAAAATGAGTTTGGAAGTTTTCCTTCCATTTCTATTTTTTGGAACAGTTTCAGGAGAATAGGTGTTAATTCTTCTTTAAATGTCTGATAGAATTTCCCTGGGAAGCCATCTGGCCCTGGGCTTTTGTTTGTTGGGAGATTTTTGATGACTGCTTCAATTTCCTTAGTGGTTATAGGTCTGTTCAGGTTTTCTATTTCTTCCTGGTTCAATTTTGTAGTTGATACATCCCTAGGAATGCACCCATTTCTTCCAGGTTATCTAATCTGCTGGCATAGCGTTGCTCATAATATGTTCTTATAATTGTTTGTATGTCTTTGGTGTTCGTTGTGATCTCTCCTCTTTCATTCCAGATTTTGTTGATTTGGGTCCTTTCTCTTTTCTTTTTGAGAAGTCTGGTCAGTGGTTTATCAATCTTTTTAATTCTTTCAAAGAACCAGCTCCTAGTTTCGTTGATCTCTTCTACTGTTCTTTGGTTTCTATTTCACTGATTTCTCTTCTGATCTTTATTATTTCTCTTCTCTTGCTGGGTTTAGGCTTTATTTGCTGTTCTTTCTCCAGCTCCTATAGGTGTAGGGTTAGATTGTGTATTTGAGACCTTTCTTGTTTCTTGAGAAAGGCTTGTATTGCTATATACTTTCCTCTCAGGACTGCCTTTGCTGTATCCCAAAGATTTTTGAACAGTTGTGTTTTCATTTTCATTGGTTTCCATGATTTTTTTAAATTCTTCTTTAATTTCCTGATTTACCCATTCATTCTGCAGTAGGATGCTCTTTAGCTTCCGTGTATTTGAGTTCTTTCCAACTCTCCTCTTGCGATTGAGTTCTAGTTTCAAAGCATTGTGGTCTGAAACTCTGCAGGGAATAATCCCAATCGTTTAGTACCGGTTGAGACCTGATTTGTGACCTAGGATGTGATCAATTCTGGAGAATGTTCCATGGGCACTAGGGAAGAATGTGTATTCCGTTGCTTTGGGATGGAATGTTCTGAATATGTCTGTGAAGTCCATTTGCTCCAGTGTGTCATTTAAAGTCTTTATTTCCTTGTTGATCTTTTGCTTAGATGATCTGTCCATTTCAGTCAGGGAGGTGTTAAAGTCCCCCACTATTATTGTATTGCTGTCAATGTGTTTCTTCTCTTTTGTTATTAATTGCTTTATATAGTTGGCTGCTCCCATGTTCGGGGCATAGATATTTACAATTTTTAGATCTTCTTGTTGATAGACCCTTTCAGTAGGATATAGTGTCCTTCCTCATCTTTTATTACAGTCTTTGGTTTAAAATCTAATTTATCTGATACAAGGATTGCCACCCCAGCTTTCTTTCGGTGTCCATTAGCATGGTAAATTGTTTCCACCCCCTCACATTCAATCTGGGGTTGTCTTTGGGTCTCAAATGAGTCTCTTGCAGACAGCATATCGATGGGTCTTGTTTTTTAATCCAATCTGATAGCCTGTGACTTTTGATTGGGGCATTTAGCCCATTTATATTCAGGGTAACTATTGAAATGTATGAATGTAGTGCCATTGTATTGCCTGTAAGGTGACTGTTACTGTATATTGTCTGTTCTTTTCTGATATGTGCTGCTTTTAGTCTCTCTCTTTGCTTAGAGGACCCCTTTCAATATTTCTTGGAGGGCTGGTTTCGTGTTTGTAAATTCCTTTAGTTTTTGTTTGTCCTGGAAGCTTTTTAGCTCTCCTTCAATTTTCAATGAGAGCCTAGCTGGATATAGTATTCTTGGCTGCGTATTTTTCTCGTTTATTGCTCTGAAGATATCATGCCAGTCCTTTCTGGCCTGCCAGGTCTCTGTGGATAGGTCTGTTGCCAATCTAATGTTTCTACCATTTTAGGTTGCATATCTCTTCTCCAAAGCTGCTTTCAGGATTTTCTCTTTGTCTCTGAGACTCGTAAGCTTTACTATTAGATGTCGGGGTGTTGACCTATTTTTGTTGATTTTGAGAGGGGTTCTCTGTGCCTCCTGGATTTTGATGCCTGTTTCCTTCCTCATATTAGGGAAGTTCTCCGCTATTATTTGCTCCAATATTCCTTCTGCCCCTCTCTCTCTTTCTTCTTCTTCTGGGATCCCAATTATTCTAATGTTGTTTCATCTTATCGTATTGCTTATCTCTTGAATTCTGCCCTCGTGATCCTGTAGTTGTTTCTCTCTCTTTTTCTCAGCCTCTTTATTTTCCATCATTGGTCTTCAATATCGCTGATTCTCTCTTCTGCCTCATTTATCCTAGCAGTTAGTGCCCCCATTTTTGATTGCACTTCATTAATCGCCTTTTTGATTTCGACTTGGTTAGATTTTAGTTCTTTTATTTCTCCAGAAAGAGTTTCTCTAAGAACTTCCATGCTTTTTTCAAGCCCAGCTAGTATCTTTAAAGTCATGATTCTGAACTCTAGGTCCGATATCGTACTAATGTCAGTATTGAGTAGGTCCCTAGCTGACGGTACTATCTCTTGTTCTTTTTGCTGAGGTGATTTTTTTTCGTCTTCTCATTTTGTTCAGAGGAGAATAGATGAATGAGAGAACAAAATGCTAATAGGTTAACAACGTCCCCAGCAAATATACTCTATACATATCAGAAAAGAACTTCCAGTAAGTGGTCGCTTCTCTGTTCAGAGAGTTGTTGCTACTCTCCTCTTCGATCTCCTGTTGAGTTCATATGTGTTCAGAATGGTTTGATCCCTATTCAGCTGAATTCCTGAGACCAGACGAAATCCAGGTCTCCTACTCCTCTGCCATCTTGCTCCGCCCCTCCTTATAATTGTTTGTATTTCTTTGGTGTTGGTGGTGATCTCTCCTCTTTCATTCATGATTTTGTTGATTTGGGTCATCTCTTTTTTCTTTTGGTTAGGTCTGGCCAAGGGTTTATCAATCTTGTTAATTCTTTCAAAGAACCAGCTCCTAGTTTTGTTGATTTGTTCTACTTTTCTTTTGGGTTTCTATTTCATTGATTTCTGCTCTGATCTTTATTATTTCTCTTCTCCTGCTGAGATTAGGCTTTATTTGCTGTTTTTTCTCTAGCTCCTTTAGGTGTAGTGTTAGGTTGTGTATTTGAGACCTTTCTTGATTCTTTAGAAAGGCTTGTATTGCTATATACTTTCCTCTCAGGACTGCCTTTGCTGTATCCCAAAGATTTTGAACAGTTGTGTTTTCATTTTCATTGGTTTCCATGAGTTTTTTAAATTCTTCTTTAATTTCCTGGTTGACCCATTCATTCTTTAGTTGGATCCTCTTTAGCCTCCATGTATTTGAGTTCTTTCCGACTTTCCTCTTGTGATTGAGTCCTAGTTTGAAGGCATTTTGGTCTGAAAATATGCAGGGAATGATCCCAATGTTTTGGTACTGGTTGAGGCCTGATTTGTGACCTAGGAAGTGATCTATTTTGGAGAATGTTCCATGGGCCCTAGAGAAGAATGTGTATTCTGTTGATTGGGATGGAATATTCTGAATATGTCTGTGAAGTCCATTTGGTCCAGTGTGTTATTTAAAGTCCTTATTTCCTTGTTGATCTTTTGCTTACATGATCTATTTATTCGAATGAGGGTGGTGTTAAAGTCCCCCAGTATTATTGTATTGTTGTTGATGTGTTTCTTTGCTTTTGTTATAATTCCCTTATATAATTGGCTGCTCCCATGTTAGGGGCATAGTTATTTACAATTGTTAGATCTTCTTATTGGATAGACCCTTTAAGTAAGATATATTGTCCTTCGTCATCTTTTATTACAGTCTTTGATTTAAAATCTAATTTCTCTGGTATTAGGATTGATACCCCAGCTTTCTTCTGGTGTCCATTAGCATGGTAAATGGTTTTCCACCCCCCTCACTTTCAATTTGGAGGTGTCTTTGGGTCTAAAATGAGTTTCTTGCACACAGCATATCAAAGGGTCTCGTTTTTAATTCAATCTGACAGCCTGTGTCTTTTCATCGGGATTTTAGCCCATTTACATTCAGGGTAACTATTGAAAGGTATGAATTTAGTGCCATTGTATTGCCTGTAGGGTGACTGTTACTGTATATTGTCTCTGTTCCTTTCTGGTCTATGTTACTTTTAGGGTCTCTCTTTGCTTAGAGGACCCCTTTCAATAGTTCTTTTAGGGCTGGTTTTGTGTTTGCAAATTCCTTTAGTTTTGTTTGTCCTGGAAGCTTTTTATCTCTCCTTCAATTTTCAATGACAGCTTAGCTGGATATAGTATTCTTGGCTGCATATTTTTCTCATTTAGTGCTCTGAATATATCATGCCAGTCCTTTCTGGCCTTCCAGGTCTCTGTGGATAGGTCTGTTGCCAATCTAATGTTTTTATCATTGTAGGTTACAGACCTCTTGTCCTGAACTTCTTTCAGGATTTTCTCTTTGTCTCTGAGACTCGTAAATTTTACTATTAGATGTCGGGGTGTTGACCTGATTTTGTTGATTTTGAGAGGGGTTCTCTGTGCTTCCTGGATTTTGATGCCTGTTTCCTTCCCCAGATTAGGGAAATTCTCTGCTATAATTTACTCCAATATACCTTCTGTCCCTCTCTCTCTATTCTTCTGGGATCCCAATTATTCTAATGTTGTTTCATCTTATGGTATCACTTATCTTTCACATTTTGCCCTCGTTTTCCAGTAGATTTTTTATCTCTTTTTCTCATCTTTTTTATTTTCCTTCATTTGGTCTTGTATATCACTAATTCTCTCTTCTACCTCATTTATCTTAGCAGTCAGAGCCTCCATTTCTTTATTATGTTATGTTAATCACTATACATTACATCATTATTTTTTGATGTAGTGTTCCATGATTCATTATTTGCATATAACACCCTGTGCTCCGTTCAATACATGCCCTCTTTAATGCCCATCACCAGGCTAACCCATCCTCCCACCCCCCTTCCCTCTAAAACCCTGTTTGTTTTTCAGTGTCTATAGTCTCTCATGGTTCATCTCCCCCTCTGATGCCACCCCTTCATTCTTTCCTTCCTGCTATCTTCTTCTTTTTCTAACATATAATGTATTATTTGCTTCAGAGTTACAGATCTCTGATTCAACAATCTTGCACACTTCACAGTGCTCACCATAGCACATACCCTCCCCAATATCTATTACCGAGCCACCCCATCCCTCCTACCCCCCACTACTTCTGCAACCCTCAGTTTGTTTCCTCAGAGTAAGAATTCCTCATATCAGTGAGGTTATATGATACATGTCTTTCTCTGATTGACTTATTTCACTCAGCATAATACCCTCCAGTTCCATCCACATCATTGCAAATGGCAAGCTTTCATTCTTTTTGGTGGCTGCATATATTCCATTGTATATATATACCACATCTTCTTTATCCAATTTTCTGTCAATAGACATCTTAGAGCCTCCATTTTTTATTCCACCTCATTAATAGCCTTTTTGGTTTTGACTTGGTTAGCTTTTAGTTCTTTTATTTCTCCAGAAATGGTTTCTCTAATAACGTCCATGTTTTTTTCAATCTCCACTAGGATCTTTAAAATCATCATTTTGAACTCTAGTTCCAAGATCATACTAACGTCTGTATTGATTAGGTCCCTGGCATTTGGTACTGACTCTTGTTCTTTTTGTTGAGGTGATTTTTTCTGTCTTGTCATTTTGTCTGGAGGAGAATAGATGAATGAGAGAACAAACTGCTAACAGGGTAATAACGTTCCCAGAAAATATATACTAAACAAATCAGAAAAGACCTGAAACTGGGAGAAAAGAAAGGGAAAGGAAAAAAAAAGATAAAGAAAAAAAGGAAAAAAAAAAGATAAAAACAGAACAAAACAAAACAAAAAAACAGAATATGATCAAATATGATAAGGCTGGTGCATTGATCAGTGCCACACACTAGAGTTTGGGCATATTTTGGTCTGTTAGAAGAAAGTGCCTCCCAAAATTTAAAGAAAGAAAAAGTTATATATGTACAAAAATAAGGGTAAATATGATGAAGTGATGGAATATGACTGTAAAGATGAAAATTATAAAAGATTTTATAAAGGAATTGATAAGAAGCTGGTTGAAAAAAGAAAGAAGAGAACCTAAAAAAAATAAGGGAGAGAATGTGATCAGGCAGGAGACTAGAACAAAGCCATACACTAGAGATTTATGGTATATTTTGATCTGTTAGAAGAAACTGTATCTCAAAATTTTAAAGAGAGGACATATATATATATCAAAAATAAGAGTAAAAACCATGAAGGGATAGAATATGGCTCTAAAAATGAAAACTAAAAAATATTTTTTTAAAGGATTGATAAGATGTTGGTTGAAAAAGGGAAAAAGAAAAATTAAAAAAAAAAGAAAAGACAGTTAAAAAAAATTAACTTTGAAAGACTAAAGAATCATGGTAAAAAAGCCATGAATTCTATGTGCGGTATTCCCCTAGCACTGGAGTTCTGCCGTTCTCATTGATCGGTAAACTTGGTCTTGACTTGTTGTTCTTGTGGATCTTCTGGGGGAGGGGCCTGTTGCCATGGTTCCCAAATGTCTTTGCCAGAGGTGGAATTCCCCGCCCTTGCCGGGTCTGGGCTAAGTAATCTGCTCGGGTTTGCTTTCTGGAGCTTTTGTTCCCTGCAATCTTTCCATGCAGCTTTGGAGGACGAGAGTGAAAATGGCGGCCTCCCAATCTGCCCCAGAGGAGCCGAGAACTTGGGGCCCCACTCCTCAGTGAGCCCCCAGAGAAAAGCAGTCAATCACTTCCGTCTCCCCGGTCTCTGGCCGCACTCTGTGCTCACCCGGCCTGTGACCGAGCATTTCTATCTCTGGCACCAGACATCATGTGGAGTCTCTAAACCCAGCAGATCTTTGTGATGCGTCCCTGCGCCGCTCCTCCCCGGGGAGGAAGGGGAGTCTCCCTGGATCTGCCGCTTGTTGGGTCGCTGCTGAAAGAGCAGTGGCCTGACTGTTTCATGGATCACAGTTTATGGCAACCCTGAGGTGAGAGCCCGCTCCTCGGCTCCAACTCTGCAGCAGGTTCCCTGCTCTGATGCCTGGGAGCTCTGCCACACTCAGGCACCCCCGGTCTTTCTGTGACCCTGAGGGTCCTGAGACCACACTGTCCCAGTGAAGTTTCCACCCCCCGCTTAGCCACTGGAGCAACATCACTCAGCAGAGCCGACTTCTAAAAGTTTCGATTTTCTGCTCTGCTGCTGTATCAGTTGCCAGAAGTGGCCGACGGAGGCCCCCTCCCCCGCTGTCTATCCTCCCAAATATCACCTTGGATTCACTTCTCCGCATGGCCTACCTTCCAGAAAGTGGTGGCTCTTCTGTTCATAGAGTTGCTGCTATTCTTTTCTTCAATCTCCTGTTGAGTTCATAGGTGTTCAGATGGTTTGATCCCTATCCAGCTGAATTCCTGGGCCCAGATGAAATCCAGGTCTCCTACACCTCCCCTATCTTGCTCTGCCACCCTAGTCTTTTTTTTTTTTTTTCTATTTGGTGCCTTGCCCATACTCAGCTTTGTCTTTGGAAATTGTGGCTAAAAAAACTGAATTATGTGATGTTCTCTATGGACAAATACTGGTAAGTCTATGCACTAAGTTCCCCACTATGTTTAATTCTGTGGGGTATGGAATTGTACGTATCTTTCTGAAAAAGGGCCTATTATCTTATTGGGGAATAAGATATGTGTACACAGGGCGCCTGGGTGGCTCAGTCGTTAAGCGTCTGCCTTCGGCTCAGGTCATGATCCCAGGGTCCTGGGATCGAGTCCCACATTGGCCTCCCTCCTCGGCGGGAAGCCTGCTCTCCCTCTCCCATTCCCGCTGCTTGTGTTCCTGCTCTCGCTGTCTCTGTCTCTGTCAAATAAATAAATAAAATCTTTAAAAAAAAGATATGTATACACATAAATATAATACAATTTGGAAAGAGAACAGTTCCATGCAGAGGTTTAAAAAGAAAGGGGAAGGGTTTTATAGCTGAAATGAATGGATAGGCATAGGGGATCAGAGAAATCTGTAAAGGAGGAAAGGTTTGGTAGGCAGAATAATGGCCACCCTAAGATGTCTACATCCAAATCTCTATAACTTGTGAAAATATTAGTTTGAATGACAAAAAAAAAAAAAAAGAGTTAAGGTTGCAGGTCAAATTAAGGTTGCTCTTCAGCTGATCTTAAATTATTTTGGACTATCAAATAGGCCTAATATAATCACAGGGGTCCTTAAATGTAGAAAAGGGAGGAAGAAGAGAGTCAGAGGAAGATGTGACTATGGAAGAAAGGCACAAAAAGATGCAATGTTGACATGTTTGACAATGGAAGTGGGCCACCATCTAAGCCAATGGGCTACCTCCATAAGCTGGATAGGGTATGGGCATGGATTTTTTTTCTAGAGCCTCCAGAAAGTTGCATAGCTATGTTGAGTCCTTGATTTCAGCTCAGTGAGATCCATGTAGTATTTCTAATATTCAGAAATGACATTCTCCTCCCCCTTGGCCAAGTTTCTTACCCTCTGTGAGTCTCAGTCTCCTAATCTGAAAAATAAAGATAATAATAGTTCCTAAATCATAGGGATGTTATAAAAATTAAATAAGATATAATATTAGGAAAGCACTTAGTGTAGTGCCTGCCTCATTGCACACACAATGCCCTCTTTTGATAAATAAAATAATGATCAAACCAACTTATCTGCAAAGAATTCAGTATGGGGTAAAGAGATGGACATTATACAAAAGAAAATATTTATGTAATATCTCAGCACTCATATAAGTTGGGGTCTAGAGTACCAGGGACTATGAAAAGTATGTTTTTCTGGAAATATGGAAATTTCACACCTTTATTTTTAGATAGGTTTCTTCAAATAATTCAAACCACTCTGAGGAAGGAGCTGACTCTGAACCTTCCAAACAATAGAGGCAGACGAGACCCTGACACAAGTTCTTTGTCATCCTTTACATGGTCTAGTGTATAAGAAATGGGAAAAAAGACAATTCATTTTTCATAGCTCCTTCATGTACTCTTTGCGTAGGCTGGATTCTCTAATGCTTTATTTCAGGCCATTTCCAGCTTTTCTCTAAGATCAATATTTCAAACACAATAGATTCTGGATGTGTGTATAGGTTCAAGCGTTCAAGTGTGGTTGTGATACTGTGTTCCATTTCTAACTTTGGTAGTGCTGATATAACTGAAAAACAGGAGAGACAGGTCTACAGAACTCTAAAAACAGCAGGTGATCAATAGCACAGCGAATCCTATTAGTTTATAAGAGATGAAACTATATGAAGGACAGGGAAAAAAAGATGGTGGAGGAGGAAGAGAAAAATATATCTAGGTGATTGGCCCTGGAGATGCCCAGTAGCTGAATAAGAATCTT
This sequence comes from Zalophus californianus, assembly GCF_009762305.2. Classification (NCBI taxonomy): domain Eukaryota; kingdom Metazoa; phylum Chordata; class Mammalia; order Carnivora; family Otariidae; genus Zalophus; species Zalophus californianus. The sequence continues at coordinate 50,022,438 of NC_045605.1, forward strand.
CAGAGCCTACTGATTTCTTCTTCTTTTGCAAAAGAAGATTAAAAATATGCTATTCAAGATACAATATGTTCCTGGGAAAGAGAAACTGCAAAATAACATCTTTTCCTTTAGCTACCTTTTTGTCCATTTATCACATAGGGAGTATATAAAGTGCCACTGTAGTCAAGAGAGTGGGCACAAGGTAATCATAATAATGAGAACCCAGTGAATCCATTAGATTATCCTGCTGGGACTGAAATGAAAAGAAAGAGAAGGAAGATTGAGCAGCAGTTAATTTTGGAGCTTTCAGAAAAATATAATCTGGTAGAATTGTGAACAAGCATTTGGACTTAGTATTAATAATCTGGGGGTACACTTATAATTAATTTTATGGTTTTCTACTCTCTATTTTTCTTCTGGTACCACTGGCATCTTACTGGCCCAACCAAAACTCTGATCACAGCCAGGGATACATTTAGATCCTTAAAAAGATTACTATTATCACAAGTTCTGCAGCATCCAAGGAGCTGCTTTGTCAGCCACTGCAGATGCCTTGGATAAGGAGTCTCTCTTCTCCAGAGTGCACCAAACTGGATAGATGGTGACATAAAGTGGCATGCGTACAGCACCTTACAGAGCTGCTTCACATGCATTGTCTTGATGTTATCCTCATGATAGATTTCTGAGACAGGGATTATTGTCACTTTGTTTTTTCCTTGCTTAAAGCCAAGAAATTTATTGACTATTATCCAAACTTTTTTCTAAGTTAAACAACCCTAAACACTACTCTTACTCTCCTTGCTTCTTGATTTTAGTCATTTTCTCTCCAGAGAGCTGGGCCACATTTATAAGAGGTTTTTGTTTGTTTGTTTCATATTTTTATTTAAATTATAGTTAGTAAATATATAGTATAATATTAGTTTTAGGAGTAGAATTTAGAGATTCATCACGTACACACAACACCCAGTGCTCGTCACAACAAATGCCCTTAATACCCATCACCCATTTAGCTTACCCCTCACTTTCCCCCAGCAACCCTTTTTGTTCTTTATTTTTTTTAAGATTTTTTAATTTATTTTTTAACAGAGAGAGACACAGCGAGAGAGGGAACACAAGCAGGGAGCGTGGGAGAGGGAGAAGCAGTCTTCCCGCTGAGTGGGGAGCCTGACGTGGGACTCGATCCCAGGACCCTGGGATCATGACCTGAGCCGAGGGCAGACGCTTAATGACTGAGCCACCCAGGCACCCTTTTTGTTCTTTAATAGTTAAAAATCTTGAGGGGATGACAAGCACAGACATTTACAAAATTATGTGATGATACACAAAGGACAAGCTGGGAGGGTATGAGATTGTAGATGATGGATGGGTAATTTTAGATTCCTCAAGAAAGAGTGCCTGCACACTTAAATTTTTATTGTACTAATGGAGTAAAATTGTATATCTAATTTTTTTAAACCTAGATAGGAGTGATTTTAAAACTCACCAAAGAAACAAAAACAACAAACTTTTTACCTTCAGCATCAAGTTTGTAGTAGTGTAGACTACCAATTGCTTTCTCTCTAAATCGAAAACTTAGTTAGAAACCTTCTACTAGAATTAATACGTACATTTTAAATTTATTTTCCTCATTTCTCATTTTGTTATAAAAATCAAAAGGCCTCTAGAGGTCGCTGATGAGTGAATTTGAGAGTGGGTTTCTTTGTGGTTTGTTTCTCTTAGTTAAGAGTTAGTCATTGTATCCCCGCCAATATCTGTCATTTCCTGACTTAGAGAACCCTCCTGCACTGTTGGTGGGAATGCAAGCTGGTGCAGCCACTCTGGAAAACAGTATGGAGGTTCCTCAAAAAGTTGAAAATAGAGCTACCCTACGACCCAGCAATTGCACTCCTGGGTATTTACCTCAAAGATACAAATGTAGGGATCCGAAGGGGTACATGCACCCCGATGTTTATAGCAGCAATGTCCCCATTAGCCAAACTATGGAAAGAGCCAAGATGTCCATCGATAGATGAATGGATAAAGAAGTGGTACACAGACACACACACACACACACACACACACACACACACACACACACACACACACACACAATGGAATATTATGCAGCCATCAAAAGGAAGGAAATCTTGCTTTGCAACAACATGGATGGAACTGGAAGGTATTATGCTGAGCAAAATAAGTCAATCAGAGAAAGACATGTATCATATATCTCACTGATATGAGGAATTCTTAATCTCAGGAAACAAACTGAGGGTTGCTGGAGTGGTTGGGGTGGGAGGGATGGGGTGGCTGGGTGATAGACACTGTGTAGGGTATATGCTATGGTGAGCGCTGTGAATTGTGCAAGACTGTTGAATCACAGATCTGTACCTCTGAAACAAATAATACATTATATGTTTTTAAAAAGGAAGATAGTAGGAAGGGAAAATGAAGGGGGCAAATCGGACGGGGGAGACTCTGAGAAACAAACTGAGGGTTCTAGAGGGGAGGGGGGATGGGTTAGCCTGGTGATGTGTATTAAAGATAGCACGTATTGAATGGAGCACTGGGTGTTATACGCAAGCAATGAATCATGGAACACTACATCAAAAACTAATGATATAATGTATGGTGATTAACATAACATAATAAAATAAAAGTTAAAAAAAACACAATAAGTAAAGGATATTCCAGACTAAATAAAAAATATGTGCAGAAGTCTTGAATCAGGGGTGCCTGGGTGGCTCAGTTGTTGAGCGTCTGCCTTTGGCTCAGGTCATGGTCCCAGGGTCCTGGGATCGAGTCCTGCATTGGGCTCCCTGCTTGGCGAGAAGCCTGCTTCTCCCTCCCCCGCTCCCCCTGCTTGTGTTCCCTTTCTTGCTGTGTCTCTCTCTGTCAAATAAATAAATAAAATCTTTAAAAAAAAGAAGCCTTGAATCAAGAACAACCATGGAATATATATATGTATATATATATTTCTAATGGCAACACTGTAAAACAGGTATTATCACCATCTTGCAACTGAGAAAACAGATTTAGCAAGGTTAACAAACTTGCTCAAACTTGCTCAAAATTAGTAGTTAAGTATAGCTCTCAAGATCTGACTCCAAGGAGGGGCGGAGCAAGATGGCGGAGGAGTAGGAGACCTGGAGTTTGTCTGGTCTCAGGAATTCAGCTGAATAAGGATCAAACCATTCTGAACACCTACGAACTCAACAGGAGATTGAAGAGGAGAGGAGCAACAACTCTCTGAACAGAGAAGCGACCACTTACTGGAAGGTAGGACGTGCGGAGAAGTGAATCTGAGGCAATATTCGGGAGGATAGACGGCGGGGGAGGGGGCCTCCGTCGGCCGCTTCTGGCAAGTGATAGAGCCGCAGAGCACAAAATCGGACCTTTTAGAAGTCGGCTCCGCGGAGAGACGTCGCTCCAGTGGCTAAGCGGGAGGTGGAATCCTCGCGGGACAGTGTGGTCTCAGGACCCTCAGGGTCACAGAAAGACCAGGGGTGCCTGAGTGTGGCAGAGCTCCCAGGGATTGGAGCGGGGAAGCTGGCTGCAGAGACGGAGCCAAGGCGCGGGCTCTCAGCTCGGGGTTGCCATAGACTGTGATCCGTGTCCCAGTCGGGCCACTGCTCCTCCAGCAGGGACCCAACAAGCAGCAGAGCTGGGGAGACTCCCCTTCCTCCCCGGGGAGGAGTGGCACGGGAGCGCACCGCAGGGATCTGCTGGGTTTGGAGACTCCACACGGAGTCGGGTGCCAGAGTTAGAAACGATCGGTCACAGGCCGGGTGAGCACGGAGTGTGGCCGGAGACCGGGGACACGGGAGTGACTGGCTGCTTTTCTCTGGGGGCGCACTGAGGAGCGGAGCCCTGAGTTCTTGCCTCCTCTGGGGAGGAGACTGGGAGGCTGCCATTTTCACTGTCATCCTCCAAAGCCCTACAGAAAGCTTGCAGGGAACAAAAGCTCCTGAGAGCAAACCCAAGCAGCTTGCTTAGCTGGGACCGACAAGGGCGCGGCAATTCTGCCTCGGGCAAAGACATTTGGGAACCCCGGCAACAGGCCCCCTCCCCCAGAAGATCAGCACGAACAGCCAGCAAGCCAAGACCAATGTTACCGATCAAGGAGAACAGGAGAACTCCAGCGCTAGGGGAATACTGACCATAGAATTCATGGCTTTTTTTTTACCATGATTCATTAGTTTTTCAAAGTTAATTTTTTAACTGTTTTTTTAATTTCTCTTTTTCCCTTTTTCAACCAACATCTTATCAATCACTTTTTTTAAAAAAACATTTTTTATTTTTCATTCTTAGAGTCATATTTTATCCCTTCATAGTAGTTACCCATATTTTTGGCATATATATATAAGTTGTTCTCTCTTTAAAATTTTGAGATACAGTTTCTTCTAACAGATCAAAATATACCCTAAATCACTAGTGTATGGCTTTGTTCTAGTCTCCTGCCTGATCACATTCTCTCCCTTTTTTTTTTTAAATCTTCTTCTTTCTTTTTTCAAACAACTTCTTATCATATCAATTCCTTTTATAAAATCTTTTATAATTTTCATCTTTACAGTCATCTTCCATCCCTTCATTGTATCAACCCTTATTTTGTACATATATAAGTCTTTTATTCCTTTAAAATTTTAGGAGGCACTTTTTTCTAACAGACCAAAATACGCCCAAAATCTAGTGTGTGGCACTGATCTATGCACTAGCCTGATCATATTTGATCATATTCGGTTTTTTTGTATTGTTCTGTTTTTGTTTTTAATCTTTTTCTTTTTTGTTTTCTTTCTTTCTGTTCTCTTTCTTTTTTCTTTCTTTCCCTTTCTTGTCCCCTGGTTTCAGGTCTTTTCCGATTTGTATAGAGTATATTTGCTGGGGACGTTGTTAACCTGTTACAATTTTGTTCTCTCATTCATCTATTCTCCTCTGGACAAAATGACAAGACGAAAAAATCACCTCAGCAAAAAGAACAAGAGATAGTACCGTCAGCCAGGGACCCTACACCTAAAGGAGCTGGAGAAAGAACAGCAAATAAAGCCTAAACCCAGCAGGAGAAGAGAAATAATAAAGATCGGAGCAGAAATCAATGAAATAGAAAACAAAAGAGCAGTAGAACAGATCAACGAACCTAGGAGCTAGTTCTTTGAAAGAATTAACAAGATTGATAACCCCCTGGCCAGACTTATCAAAAAGAAAAGAGAAAGGACCCAAATCAACAAAATCATGAATGAAAGAGGAGAGATCACAACCAACACCAAAGACATACAAACAATTATAAGAACATATTATGAACAACTCTATGCCAGCAGATTAGATAACCTGGAAGAAATGGGTGCATTCCTAGAGATGTATCAACTACCAAAATTGAACCAGGAAGAAATAGAAAACCTGAACAGACCTATAGCCCCTAAGGAAATTGAAGCAGTCATCAAAAATCTCCCAACAAATAAAAGCCCAGGGCCAGATGGCTTCCCAGGGGAATTCTATCAGACATTTAAAGAAGAATTAATACCTAGTCTCCTGAAACTGCTCCAAAAAATAGAAATGGAAGGAAAACTTCCAAACTCATTTTATGAGGCCACCATTACCTTGATCCCAAAACCAGACAAAGACCCCATCAAAAAGGAGAACTATAGACCAATATCCTTGATGAACATGGATACAAAAATTCTCACCAAAATACTAGCCAATAGGGTCCAACAGTACATTAAAAGGATTATTCACCATGACCAAGTGGGATTTATCCCTGGGCTGCAAGGCTGGTTCAACATCCGCAAATCAATCAACGTGATACAATACATTAACAAAAGAAAGAACGAGAATCATATGATCCTCTCAATAGATGCAGAAAAAGCATTTGACAAAGTACAGCATCCTTTCTTGATCAAAACTCTTCAGAGTATAGGGATAGAGGGTATATACCTCAATATCATAAAAGCCATCTACGAAAAACCTACAGCGAATATCATTCTCAATGGGGAAAAGCTGAGAGCTTTTCCCCTAAGGTCAGGAACACGGCAGGGATGTCCACTCTCACCACTGCTATTCAACATAGTATTAGAAGTCCTAGCCACAGCAGTCAGACAACAAAAAGAAATCAAAGGCATCCAAATCGGCAAAGAGGAAGTCAAACTCTCACTCTTTGCAGATGATATGATACTGTATGTGGAAAACCCAAAAGACTCCACCCCAAAACTGTTAGAACTCATACAGGAATTCAGTAAAGTGGCAGGATTTAAAATCAATGCACAGAAATCAGTGGCATTCCTATACACCAACAACAAGACAGAAGAGAGAGAAATTAAGGAGTCGATCCCATTTACAATTGTACCCAAAACCATAAGATACCTAGGAATAAATTTAACCAAAGAGGCCAAGGATCTGTTCTCAGAAAACTATAAAGTACTCAGGAAAGAAATTGAAGAAGACACAAAGAAATGGAAAAACGTGCCATGCTCATGGATTGGGAGAACCAACATTGTGAAGATGTCAATGCTACCTAGAGCAATCTATACATTCAATGCAATCCCCATCAAAATACCATCCACTTTTTTCAAAGAAATGGAACAAATAATCCTAAAATTTGTATGGAACCAGAAGAGACCCCGAATAGCCAGAGGAATATTGAAAAAGAAAAGCAAAGCTGGCAGCATCACAATTCCATACTTCCAGCTCTATTACAAAGCTGTCGTCATCAAGACAGTATGGTACTGGCACAAAAATAGTCCCATAGATCAATGAAACAGAATCGAGAGCCCAGAAATGGACCCTCAACTCTATGGTCAACTCATCTTTGACAAAGCAGGAAAGTATGTCCAATGGCAAAAAGACAGTCTCTTCAACAAATGGTGTTGGGAAAATTGGACAGCCACATACAGAAGAATGAAACTGGACCATTTCCTTACACCACACACAAAAATAGACTCCAAATAGTTGAAAGACCTAAACGTGAGACAGGAGTCCATCAAAATCCTAAAGGAGAACACAGGTAGTAACCTCTTCGACCTCAGCCACAGCAACTTCTTCCTAGAAACATCGCCAAAAGCAAGGGAAGCGAGGGCAAAAATGAACTATTGGGATTTCATCAAGATAAAAAGCTTTTGCACAGCAAAAGAAACAGTCCACAAAACCAAAAGACAACCGACAGAATGGGAGAAAATATTTGCAAATGACATATCAGATAAAGGGCTAGTATCCAAAACCTATAAAGAACTTATCAAACTCAACACCCAAAGAACAAATAATCCAATCAAGAAATGGGCAGAAGACATGAACAGACATTTTTCCAAAGAAGACATCCAAATGGCCAACAGACACATGAAAAAGTGCTCAACATTGCTCGGCATCAGGGAAATCCAAATCAAAACCTCAATGAGATTCCACCTCACACCAGTCAGAATGGCTAAAATTAACAAGTCAGGAAATGACAGATGTTGGCGGGGATGTGGAGAAAGGGGAACCCTCCTACAGTGTTGGTGGGAGTGCAAGCTGGTGCAGCCACTCTGGAAAACAGTATGGAGGTTCCTCAAACAGTTGAAATTAGAGCTACCATATGACCCAGCAATTGCACTCCTGGGTATTTACCACAAAGATACAAATGTAGGCGTCCGAAGGGGTATGTGCACCCCAATGTTTATAGCAGCAATGTCCACAATAGCCAAACTGTGGAAAGAGCCTAGATGTCCATTGACAGATGAATGGATAAAGAAGAGGTGGTATATATACACAATGGAATATTATGCAGCCATCAAAAGGAATGAGATCTTGCCATTTACAACGATGTGGATGGAACTGGAGGGTGTTATGCTGAGTGAAATAAGTCAATCAGAGAAAGACATATATCATATGACCTCACTGATATGAGGAATTCTTAATCTCAGGAAACAAACTGAGTGTTCCTGTGGTGGGGGGTGGGAGGGATGGGGTGGCGGGGTGATAGACATTGGAGAGGGTATGTGCTATGGTGAGCGCTGTGAATTGTGCAAGACTGTTGAATCACAGATCTGTACTTCTGAAACAAATAATGCAAGATATGTTAAGAAAAAAGAAAAAGAAGAAATAGCAGGAGGGGAAGAATGAAGGGGAGTAAGTTGGAGGGGGAGAGGAACCATGAGTGATGATGGACTCTGAAAAACAAACTGAGGGTTCTAGAGGCGAGGGGTGTGGGGGGATGGGTTAGCCTGGTGATGGGTATTAAGGAGGGCACGTTCTGGGTGGAGCACTGGGTGTTATGCACAAACAATGAATCATGGAACACTACATATAGTACTAATGATGTAATGTATGGTGATTAACATAACAATAAAAAAATTAAAAAAAAAAGATCTGACTCCAAGGAGCGCCTGGGTGGCTTAGGTGCTTAAGCATCCGACTCTTGGTTTCAGCTCAAGTCATGATCTCATGGGTTGTGAGATCAAGCCGCAGGCCTGCATCGGCTCTGCATTTGGTGGAGAGTCTGCTTGAGGATTTTCTCCCTCTGCCCTAACCCCTACTCTCAAGTGCTCTCTCTCTAAAATAAATAAATCTAAAAAAAAAAAAAGTGTTAGTCATTGTAAAGGATTATGTGTATCCTAAAACTACTGGGAACACTAAATCCCCTTCAACTCTTTGTCAGCATTTTAGCCACTCATAGACAGTTATGACCTATTTCAGTATAATGCTGTTTCTGATTGAATCATTAATCTAGTCCCATAACTTCTAGAATGATCTTTGAGACCTTAGGGAAATCCTCATTTATTTATTGTCTCAAATACCTCCTTCATTGTTGAAACAAGCACTGTGATCCTTTAAGTCTAGTAAATGTATTATTTTCCATATGAGCAACTGAAGCCCAGATTGGAAAATATTATTTGCCTAAAGTCGTTCAAACGGTTACCTGCAGAGCAGACATGAGAACTAACATATTCTGACTCCTTCCTACTCTGTTTTCTTTTCTCTCATCCACAGACTTGAATTCTGAGTTCAGTGCAATTTAGTTTAATGAACTTTTACCTAGATCCTGACACATGCTAGCCATGTGCTGTGATGGACGCTGAGATAAATTATGGTCTCTGACCTAGTGAGGACACATATACAGATAGTTAGGAAGAGGTTACATAGTAAAATAGAGGTTCTCACCTTCTAGGGAACATTGGGTGCTATGGGAGCACTTGTCTAAACCAGAATACCTTTCTGGGTATTTAGAGATATTTTCCTGCATGAAGTGATTCTTAAGAAGATGAAAAAATTAGTGAAGTTTTATCCAGAGAAAGAAGATGGAGACTGTAGAGGAAGGGTGGATCAAAAGGAGGGCCATTCTGGGCAGACAGGAACAGCAACGATAAGATTGCATCTTAGAGCAAGAATGTATTTCACATGTTTTTTGAGTTTTGTTTGGTTTTTAAATCCTAGCTTCTTCTGTAAATTAAATTTTTAGAAAGCACCAGAGGGTGCAAACTCAAATGCCTATCACAACTAGGCACGTAACCTTATAGGTGAAGTCAGCCCAGTATAGAAAAATTGCAACCAATATTAATTGCGGTGAATTGGAAGTCCCTTTGTAAGGGAGAAGTTGCTGTTCAGTTTGTGTGAATTAATGCCACAGGGTCCTAGCCTTGCCAGATATTTCCATTTTTCAAGAGACCGCCAAATGTGGACTTTTATGTGAAATCCTCTGAATTTTTAACTGTTGGTAATTATATACTTCAACTTTGAGACCCTGTACAGGCCAACAATGCATATCAAATTCATGAGCTTTAAAATGATTGCAGGTGTCATTGTATTACCAGATTTTGGGTAGCTTTTCTTTGTAAAATAAAACCACATACATAACCATAGTAGAACAGTCACTGAACTGGGCGTTAGGAGATGTGAGTTTTGTCTGTTAAGTGATTGTGTTATCTTTTTTTAAAAATTTTATTATGTTATGTTAATCACCATACATTACATCATTAGTTTTTGAGGTAGTGTTCCATGATTCATTGCCTGCATATAACACCCAGTGCTCCATTCAATGCATGCCCTCTTTAATACCCATCACCAGGCTAACCCATCCCCCCACCCCCCTACCCTCTAGAACCCTCTGTTTGTTTCTCAGAATCCATCGTCTCTCATGATTCGTCTCCCTCTCTGATTCCCCCCCTTTATTTTTCCCTTCCTGCTGTTTTTTTTTTTTTTAACATATAATGTATTATTTGTTTCAGAGGTACAGGTCTGTGATTCAACAGTCTTACACAATTCACAGTGCTTTACCCAGTTTTCTCAGCAGAAAGTCATGAATTGCCTAAGTATACAATTAGGTTAGCTAGTCAAGGCATTTTAATATTGATATAAATAAGTTTTTAAGCCTAGGAAAACTCATGATATGTTGTAAGATGTAGTAATTTTTACTTTCTTCCCTGCCTTCAACTTCCCACTGTCCAGCTCTCATGTTGCCCTATTAGGCGTTTCTGCCTCAGAGTTAAGTATGTGGTGTTTGGGGAGAGTATTCAAAAACATTAAAATCTGGGACAGCTGATTCACACTGTATCCCTTTCCCTGCTCATATTATACCCCTCACCAGTTACTCATTGTTGATCTTTGAACAAGTCAATGAGAACTAGTTTGAGAAAAGTAGATGGTAATACCACATAGCGACCTGAATATCTAGGGTTAGACTAGAGGCCTGGTTGAGATCTCCATGACAGAGATCCAGTGGATTCTATCAACCTTCTGCCACCAAAAACCTATTTGCACATGGATTCTTTGCTTCTTCCTCCTACCATAACAAGGAAAGTGTCCTACTTTATAATGCTAATCCCCCTACCTGGACATTACTTTGTTCCCTCCCACTTTTTCAGAAACCTTAAACTTCTATTCTTTGATATTCCATTTATTTCAACCATCCCCTCTTTGTAGGATCTTGCTCACTTACATTTAAATATATCCAAGTCTCTCCTGTTTATTACTAACAATAGTTTAAACAATGTAAAACTTACTTAGATTCACTAGTCCATATAGCTGCTACCCTTTATAGATTATATTCATGGCCTCTGTTTTTCATTTCCTCACCAACCTCATACTCCTTACTGTCTTTACTGTGGCTTTCTTTCATGCTTACCACAGCACATCAAAGTCACCATCATTCTTGGTATTAAATCCAATATTCAATATTCATCTCACTTGATATTTTGGAAGTTTTTAACACTATCTGATACATCTCCTTTAAATGCTCTCTTACTGTGACTTTTAAGACCCTATACTCTCTTTAAGTTTCTGTTTAATTTTTCCCTTTCTTTCCTTTTTGATTATCTTTTTACAGTTTCTTGGTGAATGGGACTTACAGAATGCCTTTTTTGAATTGATAAATATACCTTTTAAACATATTTTGGTTATTTTTGTTTGCCAGTTATACATATAAAATTATCTCTCAGAAAATCTCTATTTGGGGATATGGTTGTATCTTGGGGGTGGGAGCAGTGCAGGTCACCTACATATCTTATTCTCTCTGTCCCGTCTCTATTTTGCAGATGGTCTAGTCTGGGTGAGAGCGCCTGAGACAACAGGGATTCCCTTCCCCTATCAGCTTCCAGTCTCTGACCCACATGCAACAGGCCAAGATTACTGCTATCCTGATTTCCCCTACCCTGGATTGTTTTTTGGATTGAGGCTTCATGCCAAGAGGGGCAAGCTGGGAAGACCAGAATTTACTGTTCCACTCCAATTTCCACTCATAGAGTGGAAGTGACATTCTGGTAGAAGAGACCACTATCCCAGTCCCTCATTTCAAATGCAGAGGGTGAGATTCTGACCAAGAAGTAGTGTTTAAGGACTAGTAACTCCAGTTTTGCCTGAGAGCATTTACTTGGACTAGGACATGGAGAAGTTCATGCCTAAACTAGGGAAAGAAACATCCAAGAAGGACTCTCCTGAGATCCTACTCATCCCTGGGGGTCTGGAAGGCTGGGACAATCAGAGCAGGAGAGTTGAAAGCATCCTCTATACTATACACGTTAATGAGCAAAGGGCAGAAGTCTAATAATGTCTCAAGAGATCTAAGCACAACCTTTGACCAAATGCTGGCTGAATAATAAGGTACTCTGACCCAGGGGTGACTCAAGGTAGCCAAGATCAAAAATAAAAGAGTACTTATCATTGGTAGTCTGGAAAGCTGAGCATATGCCCAAAGTTGTATCCTCCCAGGAGTAATCAGAGAGGGGATTTCTGAACTATTAGTCACTGACTGGATGTGGGCAAAAGTATAAACTCCCTGGACTATAAAAGCTGTCTCCATGTGCCACAGAGATCCAGTAGTAAAGGGTGAAAATCTTCCTGGCTCAGGTGGGATAAGCACAACCTTGTTGCATTAGCATCAATGTCTTATGTTGACACAGGAGTGATGCTAAAGGTAAAAACAAGGGGAAAATATTTGAATTGACACCAGATAGCTATTCAAATCTATATAAAAAACCAAAGAGCTCTGGTAAAATTAATGATAAAAAAACAGTATAATTACATATTTATTTTCTTTTCATTTCTTAACTGACTTAAAAAGCAATTGCTTAAAACAATATCCATGAAATTGTTTTATCCTTTAACATATGGAAGTGTAATATATTTGACAAAAACAGCACAAAGAGGGTTGAGTGGGAATGAAGCTATCTTGCAGTAAGGAAATAACACCAGATGGCAACTCAGATCCACAGGAGTAAATGGAGAGAATTACAAATGATACATAAGAAAGTTAATGTTTTTAAAAAGAACTCCATAAATATTATTGAGCCCTCCTTTATTCTCTTAGCTTCTTTAAAATACATAATTATGTAGAACAATAATTATAATGATATATTCAGGGCATTTAAACATATATAGGCTTAATATGTGTGATAATAGTGGCACAGAAAAAGGGGAGAGAAAGGAATAGAAGTAATGTTTTTATTATTTATTTATATTTATTTTGATGTAGTGTTCCATGATTCATTGTTTGCGTATAACACCCAGTGCTCCATCCACAACGTGCCCTCTTTAATACCCATCACCAGGCTAACCCATCCCCTAACCCCCCTCCCCTCTAGAACACTCAGTTTGTTTCTCAGAGTCCATAGTCTCTCATGGTTCATCTCCCCCTTCGATTTCCCCTCCTTCATTTTTCCCTTCCTTCTATCTTCTTTTACTTCTTCTTCTTTTTTTTTTTAACATGTAATGTATTATTTGTTTCAGAGGTACAGGTCTGTGATTCAACAGTCTTACACAATTCACAGTGCTCACCATAGCACATACCCTCCCCAATGTCTATTACCCAGCCGCCCCATCTCTCCCACCCCCTACCACTCCAGCAACCCTCAGTTTGTTTCCTGAGATTAAGAATTCCTCATATTGGTGATGTTTTTAAATCTTACTGGGGTGAAGTTACTGTAAACTTGCAGTAGATTCTGATGTTATACATATTTTAAGACCTAGAATAATTGTTAAGAAAATAACTAAAAACTAGTTAAAATTTATTAAAGGACTTTAGGAGGTATGTTAGAAAATGTCCACTCAGTGCAAAAGGTGATAAAGGAGGAAGAGTTACAAAAGAGTCATGAGCCATAGAAAACAAAAAGCACAATAGCATTTGTAAATCCAAACATAATAATGATAGCATTTAACATGAATGGCTTCCATAACCCAATAAAATGACAGAGATTGTCAGACTTCATTTAAAAAAAATCTAATTATAGATGTGTATAGGAGATTCAAAGTTACAAATAGTTGAAAATAAAAGCCTGGTAAAAGCTACCCCATGCAGACAGCAACTATAAGAGAGTTGGTCTCTCTGACTCCTTTGCCAACTTATATTCCTTTACATTGCCTTAAATTTATTTTTCTATTTATATACCTATGGGCTATTTCATCTCAGCCCATCATTGCACTATTTCCCGTCAAATTTCTAAGGAAATCTTTTCTAATGTACGATTCGAGGCCAGTTCACTGTCAGAGACTACCTCTAGTCTCAGAGACTACCAGGAAGTAGTTCATGATATTAATTATAACTGTAATTAAATGAACAATTATATAACTAATTTGTGATGTTGTCCTCATCTGATAGGGTAGACCCCATTAAGAGCAGGAACTAAGCTGGCCTTGTTCTTTTCTATATCTCTGGCTTTCCTCATGAAGCCTGGCATATATTCGTTAAGTTTATTGAAATGAGTAAATAAACAAATACGCAAATGACCCCAGGAACTTACAGGAAATTTACCTCTTCTGGAGCAATGGCTCCATTCTCCCCCCTGTCCCATGGGTCACAAAGTGAACAAGAGGGAGTTCCTCGTAGCCAGTATTTCTTTTTTTTTTTAAAGTTTGCAACTACTTTATTTTTTTTAATTTTAATTTATTATGCTATGTTAATCACCATATATTACATCATTAGTTTTTTTAATTTTTTAAAAATTATCTTGTTTTAATTTGTATCTCTTTGATTATGTATGAGGATGTATTTTTATTTTTATTTTTATTTTTTTATTTTTATTTTTTTAATTTAAAGATTTTATTTATTTATTTGACAGAGAGACACAGCGAGAGAGGGAACACAAGCAGAGGGAGTGGGAGAGGGAGAAGCAGGCTTCCTGCCAAGCAGGGAGCCCGATGCAGGGCTCGATCCCAGGACCCTGGGATCATGACCTGAGCTGAAGGCAGACGCTTAACGACTGAGCCACCCAGGCGCCCCGAGGATGTATTTTTATATATTTATTGGTTATTTGTATTTCCTTTTTTTTGCATTTTTAATTTTATTATGTTATGTTAATCACCATACATTACATTATTAGTTTTTTATTTTTTAAATTATCTTGTTTTAGTTTGTATCTCTTTGATTATATATGAGGATGTATTTTTATATATTTATTGATTATTTGTATTTCCTTTTTTTGCATTTTTTAATTTTATTATGTTATGTTAATCACCATACATTACATCATTAGTTTTTCATGTAGTGTTCCATGATTCACTGTTTGAGTACAACACCCAGTGCTCCATTCAAGGATCGTCAATTGAATGGTGTATTGGGGTTAATGGGATACTGGTAAAATGCCGACTCCCAAGCTCTGTTCTAGTTTATATTCAGTGAATCAGAATGGGCCTATGAATCTTTTAACACTTCATGGGATTTTTCTTCAATTTCCCTATACTACATGTGCTCATATTACCATAGATGGTCAAAGAAACACTTGCCAACTCTTGACTAAAGAATGGACACTAGGCAGACAAAAAATGGGGTAAAGACAGAATTAACAAGTGCAAAAGCACAACAATAGGAACTGACTTGGCAAATTTGGTAAACAGGAATACATAGCTGAAGCTCAAAGCATTGGAACACAAAGATGAAGCAGGGCCTGAAATAAGGCTACAAAGTTAAACATTCTCCAGGTCATTAGCAATTAGCATGTCATGAGAAGGTATTTAAATTTCAACTTAGAGATTTCACATAAAAGCATAAAAAATTTCAATCTGATAACCACAAAGCCGAAGGACTGGCTTTCAGCTTGGACCACAGATGCACATGGCTAAGAAGAACTCCAGTAAACAGCAATACAGATGACTCAAATGATTCAGATACTCTTGTTGCCAGAAGAAGCTTTTGAACCCATTCAAATTCCTCATTTAACAGTTGAGGAAACTGTCCCAAGAGAATTGATTTTCCCATGGATGAACGATGATATTTTGGTGAGCTGGGTTTAACAGTCTCTTACTTTATGGTCCAGGGCTTTGAGTTGTGTGTGAATCCTTGTAAATAATACTTTGTATTTAAGTCTCAACTGACAAAACTTTTGAGCACTAACTGCTCTGGGTTAGATGCTGTCCAAATTGTCCCATTTATTTTTTTTTTCCAAACACTTTTACCTTATGAAATTAGGTATTTTTTTTCCAAATATTTTACCTTATGAAATTAAGAAATATTTGTTATTTTGGACTTATAGGCTTATTGTTGCAAAAGGAAAAATTCTCATTATATTGAAATAAAATAAAAAACCTGCTGAGACAAGATATTTATGGGTTCTAAATATAATATATAATTCAATATATATGCATATATGTGTATGTATATGTGTTACTAATAAATGCCCATACAGTTCTGCAAATAATATATCATGTGCAAATTAGTGTCTGAATTAATGTTGTGTGACTACAGCTAGAAAAAAGGAACCTATTTCATTATGTAATAAAATGTTTTTAATTGTTGGAGTAGAACAGCTTTATTACATACATTATTTTTGGAAAAGCCGACCTTTCCATTGATCAAAAAATGTTATCAGTCATAGCAAAACTGAAGGTAAACTAAAGAATAACACTCCTGAAAGGGTGAAAGAAAGTGAAATAAAGTGACACAAGTATGACTTTGAATACAAAATGGAACATAATTAAGGAGCAAGTTGCTAGCAGATCTTATAGACACATTCAGCTTTTTGAAGTCAATTGTTTATATCAAGAGCTTTGAAGTGTTAGCTTGTGTTCTTATTTTAATTCTGAAATGAGGGCTTCTATAAAATTACAAAAACAAATTTCAACAAAATAAAGCTAGACTCATTCTCCCTCCCTCTTTCTGTTGGTGCTTTAATTAAAGATGCTTTTGACTGTGTATACGTCTTTAGATTTAAATCAAAGGTAACTACGCAGGATGGTTTCTATGTTAACATTAACTTTTACAAAAGTTTGCATATAATATATATATATATATATATATATATATATATATATATATATATATGAACAGGGAAAGGTGGGAGAGCTTGGAAAGAAAACAGAAAGTAAAGAATATAAAGCCTCCTTTCCTTGAAGAATATTGGTGAGAAACTTCTGGCATAATCTTCAGTTAGAGTGAAACTCAAGAGCAAGCATTTACCCAAAAGTTCCCTCTGGTGGAGGGAGGTGTAAAATTGCCCTGGAAAGCTGAAAGATTTGGGGAATGGAATTTATATGGTTCTTGTCAAGTGACATTGATGCATTGGAGAAAATAAATGAAAGAGTGTGGATGAAAATCTCCAATTAAGAACAAAGGGTGAAAACCAGAGGGACTCCTAGGCAACATACAAGAGATTTTTATCTACTAAAGTCCAGAAAAAGCTAAGGTTCAGTTTAGGGAATTAATTATGAGAGTGACAGAACTCTAAAAGGGTTGAATTTTTAATCCTACTATATTTGCTATGCAAGGTCACAGCCCTGGATAAAGTGATGTGGGGGCTCTTAAACTTAGCATGAGGTTATCCAGGTTGATGTACTTAAAAATCTTAAAACTTCACATCATCTGGAACTCTCTGTGCCTGCAGAAGTAACCCATTACTCCCTGTTAGAGGCTAATGCATTCCAGCTTTTCCTTGCTTGAAGACAATATCAATGTCTTCACCATGCAAATCAACATGTACTCCACTCCTGACTGCAAGACTACAACACTAGGGTCAAGTCACAACATAACCAAGTATAGGAAAGTACTGAGTCTATAAAAGGAAGAAAGAGTATGTGGAATGAGTTGCAGAGCCTAGTTAATTTACACTAACAGGTTCCAGGAGTATATAGAGGATTGTATTCTAGGATTGCTGGGTTAAGGGGTAGAATAATAAATTTGAATAAGGGAGACTTACAAAAATTTTTGCTCATGAGAATAATCTTCTATGATACATGATTTAAAACAGCTGGGCAAGACCTAGGAAGGTGATGTTTACCCATTGCTAGGATGGTATTTAGAAGTTTGGGGAAAGTGATGCCCCATAGAAGTGAAACAGAAATGCCACAACTGCTATGTCAGATGGTAGGGAAAGAGATCAAAAGGTGAAAAGAATGTAACAGATGTAATCCACTAGTGTTCTATGGTCTTTGGGAGAGCTTAGAGGCACTTTGTTTACTAAAGCAAATGCACAAATGAGAGGGGCAACACTAAGAAGTCAGAGTGGCTGCCCACTGTAGGTCAGGGAAAGTAAGACTTGGTAGAATTGGGATTCTTGATAAAAATGACAATGGTGGAATCCTGAAATAACGTTGTAGTGGCAGCTGGAGGTGTTGAGACACTGACCTTTAGAGAGCTACGGAGTTGCCTAACTGAACACAGTGCCCCTACAAGCAAGACAGACTGAAAGTTGAAGCAGTTATGCTCAAATTATGTAATCAGAATAGATCAAGGATGGATGATCAGGAGGTTGAGGACAGGTGCTTCAACAATAAGTCATAATTCCTTGCTTAGGTTTTGGATCTGGGTTAGTTTTCAAACTTGGGTGTCCCTGACTGCAGAAGTAGCATAGCCCCCAGGGGGAAGAATCCCCAAACACTGTGTGTACAGGGTAAAGACTCTTCTATCAAGAATAGTTAGGAATACTGATGATAACCAGGAATAATGTATTTGGAATCCAGGTAATCCACTGAGGCATCTTTTGGTAATTCCTTGCACAATTTTATTCGAGGATAGCACTGACAATCTAAGAAAGGCATGATGATCAGCGTTTATGACTCCTCGGGGATAAAAGGTCTCTACAACAGGTGAGTCACCTAGACTAGAGGTATGTGGTGAGGGTGAGAGAAGTCTAGTATGAGTAATGGAAGAGATGATGGGTATCAGTTACAGCCTCAAGACTAGCTGTAGTGTTACAGTTTGCTTCACTAATGTTCCTCTTAAGTATTTTTCTAGGAAAAGAAACCAACCAGAACCCTGGAAGAATTGTTCCTAGAACTTATACAAAGAAAGTGTGTCCAAATGGGGTAGATGTTGTGTTGTGCCACTCACATCTCCTACTCAGGACAAAACATTCATTTCCTCTGCTCGAGGGAGTATGGTGGCTGGTAGCTCCTAGCTGAGTCCCTTTGCATGCATTAATACTAGCTGAATGGATTAGCTTTGCCGAATGTCACTTGCTCTCCAAGGGCAGCCTACATCCAATGACAGGTTGACATAGGGTTATAAAGTCCTGGTCACTTTTGCTCAAGATTGGATAATTCTGAAGCACCATGATAGCTAAGATCTAAGACCTAAGAGCTAAGATCTTTATTATAATTGCACTGTAGTTCAGCACTTTGCTCTGTCCCATCCTACTTCACTCTCCAAAGGTGTTGCTTATCCCCCAGGATTCATTTCAATATATTGCTTATATGCTAATCTTTCAGAGTATGTTTCCTGAAGAAGAGTGAATTAGCATGGAAAATAATTATATTAAGAGAAAAGGTAGAATAAAAATGATTTTTAAGCGTTTTCAGCTATGTGAAAAATACATAGAAAATTAGAAGAAAATATACCAAGATGTAGCAGTAACCTCTTTTGAAGACTACAAATGTTTTCTTCTTCAGAGTTCTTATTTTTTAAAGAATTTTGAAAGTTTTACATTGGGTATCATTATTTTTACAATAATAAAAACTAGTATTTTAATCAATTTTATGTTCTAGATGTATATGTGCTAGACTGTACTATATTATATTTGATCTACATTCATAGGGTGGTGTGCATTTTGTTTAGAGATGTCAAATTCCTGATTTTATTCAGTTGCATCCCTGAAGGGATAATTTAAATATTCTTTCATCTTTCAACCTTCATAGAAACCCAGAAAAATGCAGTATCTATCTTTATCCCTTTGTCATTATGAAATTTATAATAATTTTGTTAAATTAGAAAAGGTTACTATTTCTGTATTTAAAAGTAGAGAACTTTAAAAAACAGTTCCAAATTTATACTATGCAAAATTCTCTTCAACACACAATTAATGATTCATTGAATAGCTTTGATATTTTGAGTACAGATAGATTTATTAAAATGCATGGACTATAATTTAATGGCTGGTAAGTTGGCAATATTCCTGGTTCCCTATTGTTGAACTTTAAAAAATATGTTTTAATGAACAATTATCATTTTGTATTCAAAAAGCACATTGTTGAGCAAATAGCTAGAAAACATTATATTACCTAGATCATGTAGATTTTTCTATTCTTCTAGTGATGGAAACTAAGATATATTTCTTCTAAAATTTAGCCCTGTGAACAGAGTTTGTCATTTCTGAACTTGTTTATATAGTTCCAACTATGTCAATGACTACAAGTATATTTTCAGAACCAGTCATGGATCTGTGGGTTTAATTAATTATGGGACTCTAATTTTATTTTTCTAACTCTATTTTATATTCATGTTTTTAGTTTAATTAATATGTAAACCCACCATAACATGATAATCAGGTCAAAATAATTGAATTGCATAAAATGTGAACTCATATTATTGCAAGGTTAATGATATGACTAAGCTGGGTCTATGCTGTAACTAGACCAGGAGTTTGGTGAAGTCTACATGTAATCTAAATTCACTGCAGGCCTTCTGTAGGATGTAGCCTGGTGATAGATGTTCATTCAAGCTTAAATAAAAATTGGTAAGATTCTGGGTGTTTTGGCTATTGGCATTTCAAACTCTTTTTTTTAATTATTATTATGTTATGTTAATCACCATACATCACATCATTAGTGTTTGATGTAGTGTTCCATGATTCATTATTTGTGTATAAACCCAGGGCTCCATGCAGAATGTGCCCTCATTAATACCCATCACCAGGCCAACCCATCCTCCCATCCCCCTCCGCTCTAGAACCCTCAGTTTGTTTTTCAGAGTCCATCATCTCTCATGGTTCATTTCCCCCTATGATATCTCCCCCTTCACTCTTCCCCTCCTGTTAACTTCTTCTTCTTTTTTTTTTAACATATAATGTATTATTTGTTTCAGAGGTACAGATCTGTGATTCAACAGTCTTGCACAATTCACAATGCTCACCATAGCACATACCCTCCCCAATATCTATCACCCAGCCACCCCATCCCTCCAACCCCCACCACTCCAGCAACCCTCAGTTTGTTTCCTCAGATTAAGAATTCCTCATATCAGTGAGGTTATATGATACATGTCTTTCTCTGATTGACTTATTTCGCTCAGCATAATACCCTCCAGTTCCATCCACGTCATTGCAAATGGCAAGATTTCATTCCTTTTGATGACTGCATAATATTCCATTGTATATATATACCACTTCTTTATCCATTCATCTGTCAATGGACATCTTGGCTCTTTCCACAGTTTGGCTATTGTGGACATTGCTGCTATAAACATTGGGGTGCACGTGCCCCTTCGGATCCTTACATTTGTATCCTTGGGGTAAGTACCCAGGAGTGCAATATCTGGATCATATGGTAGCTCTATTTTCAGCTTTTTGAGGAACCTCCATACTGTTTTCCAGAGTAGCTGCACCGGCTTGCATTCCCACCAATAGTGTAGGAGGGTTCCCCTTTCTCCGCATCCCCGCCAACATCTGTCGTTTCCTGACTTGTTAATTTTAGCCATTCTGACTGGTGTGAGGTGCTATCTCGAGGTTTTGATTTGGATTTCCCTGACGCTGAGTGTGTTGATCACGTTTTTATGTGTCTGTTGGCCATTTGGATGTCTTCTTTGGAAAAATGTCTGTTCATGTCTTCTGCCCATTTCTTGTTTGGATTATTTGTTCTTTGGGTGTTGAGCTTCATAAGTTCTTTATAGATTTTGGATACTAGCCCTTTATCTGATATGTCATTTGCAAATATCTTCTCCCATTCTGTCGGTTGTGTTTTCGTTTTGTTGACTGTTTCCTTTGCTGTGCAAAAGCTTTTTGTCTTGATGAGGTACTAATAGTTCATTTTTGCCCTTGCTTCCCTTGCTTTTGGCAATGTTTCTAGGAAGAAGTTGCTGCGGCTGAGGTTGAAGAGGTGGCTGGCTGTGTTTTCCTTTAGGATTTTGATGGACTCCTGTCTCACATTTGGGTCTTTCAACCATTTTGAGTCTATTTTTGTGTGTGGTGTAAAGAAATGGTCTAGTTTCATCCTTCTGCATGTGGCTGTCCAATTTTCCCAACACCATTTGTTGAAGAGACTGTTTTTTTCCATCGGACATTCTTTCCTGCTTTGTCAAAGATGAGTTGACCATAGAGTTGAGGGTCCATTTCTGGGCTCTCTATTCTGTTCCATTGAGGTATGGGTCTGTTTTTGTGCCAGTACCATACTGTCTTGATGATGACAGCTTTGTAATAGAGCTGGAAGTCTGGAATTGTGATGCCGCCAGGTTTGCTTTTGTTTTTCAACATTCCTCTGGCTGTTCTGGGTTTTTTCTGGTTCCATACAAATTTTAGGATTATTTGTTCCATTTCCTTGAAAAAAGTGGATGGTATTTTGATGGGGATTGCATTGAATGTATAGATTGCTCTAGGTAGCATTAACATCTTCACAATATTTGTTCTTCCAACCCATGAGCATGGAATGTTTTTCCATTTCTTCGTGTCTTCCTCAATTTCTTTCATGAGTATTTTATAGGTTTCTGAGTACAGATTCTTTACCTATTTGGTTAAATTTATTCCTAGGTATCTTATGGTTTTAGGTACAATTGTAAATGGGATTGACCACTTAATTTCTCTTTCCTCTGTCTTGTTGTTGGTGTATAGGAATGCCACTGATTTCTGTGCATTGATTTTATATCCTGTCACTTACTGAATTCCTGTATGAGTTCTAGGAGTTTTGGGGTGGAGTCTTTTGGGTTTTCCACATAAAGTATCATGTCATCTGCAAAGAGTGAGAGTTGGACTTCTTCTTTGCTGATTCAGATGCCTTTTATTTTTTTTGTTGTCTGACTGATGTGGCTAGGACTTCTAATACTATGTTGAATAGCAGTGGTGATAGTGGACATCCCTGCCATGTTCCTGACCTTGGGGGAAATCTCCCAGTTTTTCCCCAGAGAATGATATTCTCTGTTGGTTTTTCATAGATGGCTTTTATGATATTGAGGTATGTACCCTCTATCCCTAACCTCTGAATAGTTTTGATCAAGAAAGGATGCTGTACTTTGCAAAACTTTTCCTGCATCTCTTGAGAGGATCATACGGTTCTTGTTCTTTCTTTGATTAATGTATTGTATCACATTGATTTATGTGTGGATGTTAAACCAACCTTGCAACCCAGGGATAAATCCAACTTGGTTGTGGTGAATAATCCTTTTGATGTACTGTTGGATCCTATTGGCTAGTATTTTGGTGAGAATTTTTGCATCCATGATCATCAAGGATATTGGTCCGTAATTATCCTTTTTGATAGGGTCTTTGTCTGGTTTTGGGATCAAGGTAATGGTGGCCTCTTAAAACAAGTTTGGAAGTTCTCCTTCCATTTCTATTTTTTGGAACAGTTTCAGAAGCATTGGTATTAATTCTTCTTTAAATGTTTGGTAGAATTCCCCTGGGAAGGCATCTGGCCCTGGGCTTTTGTTTGTTGGGAGATTTTTGATGACTGCTTCAATTTCCTTAGTGGTTACAGGTCTGTTCAGGTTTTCTATTTCTTCCTGGTTCAGTTTTTGTAGTTGATACATCTCTAGGAATGCTTCCATTTCTTCCAGATTATCTAATTTGCTGGCATAGAGTTGCTCATAATATGTTCTTATAATCGTTTGTATTTCTTTGGTGTTGGTTGTGATCTCTCCTCTTTCATTCATGATCTTGTCGATTTGGGTCCTTTCTCTTTTCTTTTTGGTAAATCTGGCCAGGGGTTTATCAATCTTGTTAACTCTTTCAAAGAAGCAGCTTCTAGTTTCGTTGATCTCTTCTACTGTTCTTTGGTTTCTATTTCATTGATTTCTGCTCTGATCTTATTATTCCTCTTCTCCTGTTGGGTTTAGGCTTTATTTGCTGCTCTCTCTCCAGCTCCTTTAGGTGTAGGGTTAGGATGTGTATTTGAGACCTTTCTTGTTTCTTGAGAAAGGCTTGTATTGCTATATACTTTCCTCTCAGGACTGCCTTTGCTGTATCCCAAAGATTTTGGACAGTTGTGTTTTCATTTTCATTGGTTTCCATGAATTTTTTTATTCTTCTTTAATTTCCTGGTTGACTCATTCATTCTTTAGTAGGATGCTCTTTAGCCTCCATATATTTGAGTTCTTTTCGACCTTTCTCTATTGATTGAGTTCTAGTTTCACAGCATTGTGGTCTGAAACTCTGCTGGGAATGATCCCAATCTTTTGGTACCGGTTGAGACCTGAA
Organism: Zalophus californianus; assembly: GCF_009762305.2. Classification (NCBI taxonomy): domain Eukaryota; kingdom Metazoa; phylum Chordata; class Mammalia; order Carnivora; family Otariidae; genus Zalophus; species Zalophus californianus. The sequence continues at coordinate 50,046,395 of NC_045605.1, forward strand.
TAGTGACCTAGGAAGTGATCTATTCTGGAGAATGTTCCATGGGTACTAGAGAAGAATGTGTATTCATTGTTTGGGATGGATTGTTCTAAATATATCTGTGATGACCATTTGGTCCAGTGTGTCATGTAAAGTCTTTATTTCCTTGTTGATCTTTTGCTTAGATGATCTGTCCATTTCAGTCAGGGGGGTGTTAAAGTCCCCCACTATTGTTGTATTGTTTTCGATGTCTTTCTTTGCTTTTGTTATTAATTGTCTTCTATAATTGGCTGCTCCCTTGTTAGGGGCATAGATATTTACAATTGTTAGATCTTCTTGGTGGATAGACCCTTTAAGTAGGATATAGTGTCCTTCCTCATCTCTTATTACAGTCTTTGGCTTGAAATCTAATTTGTCTGGTATAAGGATTGCCACCTCAGCTCTCTTTTGGTGTCCATTAGCATGGTAAATGGTTTTCCACCCCCTCACTTTCAATGTGGGGATGTCTTTGGGTCTAAATTGAGTCTCTTGCAGACAGCATATTGATGGGTCTTGTTTTTTATCCAATCTGATAGCCGGTGTCTTTTGATTGGGGCATTTAGCCCTTTTATATTCAGGGTAACTTTTGAAAGATATGAATTTAGTGCCATTGTATTGCCTGTAAGGCGACTGTTACTGTATATTGTCTGTGTTCCTTTCTGGTCTATGTTGCTTTTAGGCTCTCTCTTTGCTTAAAGGACCCCTTTCAATATTTCTTGTAGGGCTGGTTTCATGTTTGCAAATTCCATTAGTTTTTGTTTGTCCTGGAAGCTTTTTATCTCTCCTTCTATTTTCAATGACAGCCTAGCTAGATATAGTATTCTTGGCTGCATATTTTTCTCATTTAGTGTTCTCAAGATATCATGCCAGTCCTTTCAGGACTATCAGGTCTCTTTGGATTGGTCTGTTGCCAATCTAATATTTCTACCATTGTAGGTTACCCATCTCTTCTCCAGAGCTGCTTTCAGGATCTTCTCTGTGTCTCTGAGATTCGTAAGTTTTACTATTAGATGTCAGGGTGTTGACTTATTTTTATTGATTTTGAGATGGGTTCTCTGTGTCTCCTGGATTTTGATGCCTGTTTCCTTCCCCAAATTAGGGAAGTTCTCTGTTATAATTTGCTCCAATATACCTTCTCCCCCCCCCCTTTCTTTTTCTTCTGGGATCCCAATTATTCTAATGTTGTTTCGTTGTATCGCTTATCTCTCAAATTCTGCCCTCGTGATCCAGGAGTTGTTTATCTCTCTTTTTCTCAGCTTCTTTATTTTCCATCATTTGGTCTTCTATTTCACTAATTCTCTCTTCTGCCTCATTTATCCTAGCATTTAGAGCCTCCTTTCGATTGCACCTCATTAATAGCCTTTTTGATTTTTACTTGGTTAGATTTTAGTTCTTTTATTTCTCCAGAAAGGGTTTCTCTAATAATGTCCCTGTTTTCTTCAAGCCCAGCTAGGATCTTTAAAATCATCATTCTGAACTCTAGTTGTGACATTTTACTAATGTCCTTATTCATTAGGTCCCTGGCGGTCGGTACTGCCTCTTGTTCTTTTTGTTGAGGTTATTTTTTCCATCTTGTCATTTTGTCCAGAGGAGAATAGATGAATGAGAGACAAAAATGCTAACAGGGTTACAACATCCCCAGAAAATATACACTAAACAAATCAGAAAAGACCTGAAACCAGCAGAAAGAAAGGGAAAGAAAGAAAAAAGAAAAAGATAAAAACAAAAACAAAACGAAACAAAACAAAGAAACCAGAATATGATCAAAGATGATCAGGCTGGTGCATAGATCAGTGCCACACACTAGATTTTGGGAGTATTTTGGTCCGTTAGAATAAAGTGCCTCCCAAAATTTTAAAGAAAGAAAAATTTATGTATTTAAAAAAATAAGGGTTAATACGATGAAGGGATGGAATATGACTGTAAAGCTGAAAATTATAAAAGATTTTATAAAAGGAATTGATAAGAAGTTGGTTGAAAAAAGAAAGAAGAGGATTTAAAATAAAAGGGAGAAAATGTGATCAGGCAGGAGAATAGAACAAAGCCATACACTAGAGATTTAGTGTATATTTTGATCTGTTAGAAGAAACTGTATCCCAAAATTTTACAGAGAACAACTTACATATATATATACCAATAATAAGGGTAACTACTATGAAGGGATAGAGTATGACTCTAAAAAGGAAAACTAAAAAATATTTTTTTTAAAAAAGGGATTGATAAGATGTAGGTTGAAAAAGGGAAAAAGAAAAATTCCAAAAAAAAAGATAGTTAAAAAAATTAACTTTGACTAAAGAATCATGGTAAAAAAGCCATGAATTCCATGTGCAGTATTCCCCTAGCGCTGGAGTTCTGCCTTTCTCATTGATCAGTAAACTTCGTCTTGGCTGGTTTGTTCTTGCTGATCTTCTAGGGGTGGGGTCTGTTGCCGTGGTTCCCAAATGTCTTTGCCGAAGGCAGAATTGCCCTGCCCTTGCTGGGTCTGGGCTAAGTAATCTGCTTGGGTTTGCTCTCTGGAGCTTTTGTTCCCTGCAAGCTTTCCATACAGTTTTGGAGGACGAGAATAAAAATGGCGGCCTCCCAATCTCTGCCCAGGAGGAGCCAAGAACTCGGGGTCCCACTCCTCAGTGAGCCCCCTTAGAAAAGCAGTCAGTCACTCCCGTCTCCCCGGTCTCCTGCTGCACTCCGTGCTCACCCGGCCTGTGACCTAGCGTTTCTATCTCTGGCACATGACCCCGTGTGGAGTCTCCACACCCAGCAGATCCCTGCAGTGCACTTCCACACTGTTCCTCCCAGGGGAAGAAGGGACATCTCCCCAGATCTACCACTTGTTGGGTCCCTGCTGGAAGAGCATTGGCCCGACTGTGCCGCAGATCATGTTTTATGGCAACCCTGAGCTGAAAGCCCACTCCTCGGCTCCGTCTCTGCAGCTGGCTTTCCTGCTCTGATACTTGGGAGTTCTGCCACACTCAGGCACCCCTGATCTTTCTGTGACCCCGAGAGTCCTGAGACCACACTGTCCCCGAGAGGGTTCCACCCCCTACTTAGCCACTGGAGTGATGTCCCTCAGCGGAGCAGAGTTCTAAAAGTTCCGATTTTGTGCTTCAATGCTCTATCACTTGCCAGAAGCAGCTGACGGAGGCCCCCTCCCCCACCATCTATCCTCCCGAATATTGTCTCAGATTCACTTCTCTGCATGTTCTACCTTCCAGAAAGTGGTCGCTTGTCTGTTCAGAGAGTTGTTGCTATTCTTTTCTTTGATTTCTTATTGAGTTTGTAGGTGTTCAGAATGGTTTGATCCCTATCCAGCTGAATTCCTGGGCCCAGATGAAATTCAGGTCTCCTATGCCTCTGCCATCTTGCTCCACTCTTGTGTTAACCCTGGCTGTTGGCATTTCTAAAATGCAGGCAGCAAACTTCAGAAATCTCATGGAATTTGGTGCCTATTTCTTCATCCTGATCTAGGTACCTGGAGGCAAGATAAATTGGAAGTATGGAGACCCATTTCCCTGCCTAGCCTTATCCTTCAATTCATTTTCTCCATTCCTACCACTGAAGATTAAAATATTAGCTCACTACTATTTTAATTACTGGTCATAAAACACCCTAGTTGTAACATTTCTGAACATATTATCTTAAGGTTTTATAGTATTAGCATCTTCCAATGTACAACACACTATGTTGGCTGGTTTGAAGTTGAACAGAGATAATATATAGCCAAATGTAATGATGATTGTCTTGGTTATTCTTTAAATCATTACTCTTCCATCAACAAACATTGCCTATTTTGTTCCAGACACTGTGCTATCCCTTAATAAACAAAAGTGAAAACAGCACATTCCTTATCCTCATATTGCTCACTGACTGATTGTCAAGAAAAGGTTGTAAATCAACAATTCTGAATTGAATGATAAGTGCTCTGGTGTCAGTACTAAAAGCTGTAAGAATATGGTGAAATATTTCATTGTAAATGGAAAAAACAAGACGTGAGAGCTAGTAAGAGATGGGGCTAAATACGTTAAATGGGACGAATTATATATACATAATCTAGACCATCCATGATTTGGGTGGTCATTTCTTATATAGAACTTTAATGATATATCTAATCCATGGAGGGATGTGGTAGGTGTGAGATTGGCTTTAAAATAGTTAGCAATTATATCTGTTTTTTTTTTAATAGTGGTTAGATTGATGTTAACCATTGGACCACTTTCAAAGTGCTTTTTAATCTACTATTATATAGTAGAGTGGATGTCAATTTGTCTTCCTTTTCTCAAACATGTTCCTCCTTTTGTGCATGTTCACCCAGAACTTTTCAATTTACTTTGAAAACACTACTTTGAAAGCACAATAAAGATTGATCAAGAAGAAAAACCTGTGTGTGAAAATGAGGAATCCAGTCTTCCATACAATTCTAGATCAGGTTTGAAATCCAAAGAGCTTTGGCTACAAACTAGTTTTCTGGATCATATTCCTTCTTCCTCTGACCCATTTTGTACAGAGGGTAAATCCTATTCTCAAACCAAGAATAAGGATCTAAGATGCTGTAATGTATGTATGTATGTGCATTAGAGAAAAGTGTAATGAGGATTCAGAGAGTGGCATTATGCTTTTCTTCATGTATATACTATTAGAAGATAAAAATCCTAAAAAATCTGATTTTTTTTTCCTTAGAGGATATGTGGATATATTTTGAAAGTAAAGTCAATTTTGAAAATAATATATAGTGTATTATTTAGAATTAGTCTTGGCAACACATAACAGAAAGTCAATATAACAAAGATAAAAATTTATTCTCCCACATTAAATAAGTCCAGAGGCATGTATGTCAAAGCTGATAGAGCAGGTGCGGTCATCAGAGCCCTGGGTTCCTTCTGTCTATCTGATCAACTACTCTCGTGCTGACTTTCAAACGTAAGAATACCTCATGTTTCAATATGGCTACTGGAACTCCTTCTTTGTCATTTTATCTTAGGCAGCATGAAGGAAAAAGGAGGGAAAGTCAAAAGGAAGTTCTGTCAGAGGAATGGTTTCTCTTGAAACAATCTTCCTAGAAAGTTCATAAAACTCTTATTCATCTCTCATTGGCTAGAACTTGCCACATGTTAACAGTAGTGGCAAGAAAAGTGAGGGAAACAATCAACAAAACTAAAAGGCAACCTTTGGAATGGAAGAAGCTATTTGCAAATGACATATCTGATAAAGGGTTAGTATCCAAAATCTATAAAGAACTTATCAAACTCAAAACCCAAAAACCAAATAATCCAATTAAAAAATGGGCAGAAGACATGAATAGACATTTTTCCAAAGAAGACATACAGATGGCTAAAAGACACATGATCAGCATTACTTATCATTAGGGAAATAGAGATCAAAACCACAATGACTTACCACCTCACACTTGTCAGAATGGCTAAAATTAACAACAGGAAACAACAGAAGTTGGCAAAGTTACAGAGAAAGGAGAACCCTCTTTTTTTTTTTAATTAAATTTAATTTTATTATGTTATGTTAGTCCCCATACAGTACATCATTAGTTTTTGATGTATTGATTCACGATTCATTGTTTTTGAATAACACCCAGTGTTCCATGCTGTACATGCCCTCCTTGATACCCATCATTGGGTTAACCCATCCCCCCACCCTCTCCCCTCTAAAGCCCTAAGTTTGTTTCTCAGAGTCCATAGTCTCTCATGGTTCGTCTCCCTCTCCGATCTCTCCCCCTTCATTTTTCCCTTCCTTCTCCTAATGCCCTCCATGCTATTCCTTATGTTCCACAAATAAGTGAAACCATATGATAATTGACTTTCTCTGCTTGACTTATTTCACTTAGCATAATCTCTTCTAGTCCCTTCCATGTATCAGTGTTGGTTGGAATGCAAACTGGTGCAGCCACTCTGGAAAACAGTATGGAGGTTCCCAAAAAGTTAAAAAAAAAAAAAGGTTAAAAGTAAAACTACCCTACCATCCAGCAATTGCACTACTGGGTATTTACCCAAAGGATAAAAAATACTGATTTGAACGGGCATATTTACCCAAATGTTTATAGCAGCATTATCAACAATAGCCATATTTTGGAAAGAGTCCAAATGTCCAATGACTGAGGAATGGACAAAGAAGAGGTGGTATATATATACAATGGAATATTACTCAGCCATTAAAAAGAATGAAATCTTGCTATTTGTAATGACATGGATGAAGCTAGAGAGTATTAGGCTAAGCATAATAAGTCAGTAAAAGAAAGAGAAATACTATATTATTTCACTCATATGTGAAATAAGAAACAAAACAAATGAACATGGGGGGAAAAGAGAGGCAAACCAAAAAACAGAGTTTTAACTATAGAGAACAAACTGAGGGTTACTGGAGGGGAGGTGGGTGAGGAGATGGGTTAAATAAGTGTTGGGTATTAAGGAGGGCACTTGTGATGAGCACGGGGTTTTATATATAAGTGATGAATCACTAAATTCTACACCTGAAAATAATATTATACTCTATGTCAACTAACTGGAATAAAAAAAAACTTAGAAAAAAAAGTAGTGGCAAAAGAAGATGATAAATGTAATAACTAGATGTATCACAAATTCAAAATGGATTTTCCTACTAAGGAAAAAGAATAGAAAATTGTATTTTGCATGGGAATTAACATTTTTGACCATAAATTGATACTTTTGTCTTCAAGTAGCAGGAAATCCAACTAAAAATGTTTCCAATAATAAAGATTTTTTGTTATTTCAGGTAGAAATAAGTAAGTAAGTAAATAAATAAATAACAATATGGTAGTTTAAGGTTTAGCATGGTTGTGTCATCTTTAATGTTGGCATATCTTGTTGGGCAGGTCTCCACATGGTCCCATTTCCAGATTTCATGTGCAGACTGCCATGTCCAGAGGGAGAAAATGATGTTTGTTCTACTTATGAACTGAGAAGAAAACTTCCTGGCAGCTTCCCAGCAGTCTTCCTATCATGTCTCATTTCCCAGCATTGGGTCACAAGCCTGTGCCTAGGACCAGCTACTTATTTGCAGGGCCAAAGTCATAATGAAAGTGCAGGACTTCCTGTTCAAAATTGAGTATTTCAAGATGAAAGTGACAGAGCTCTAGATCAAGCATGAGGCCCTTCTAAATATGCCCATGAAGTTGTTCCTTTATGCCTCAACAGATCAGCTGGAGGGAGAGTGAGTACAGCATGATTAACCTGAATTACAAAGATTCTAGGGCTAGAAGAGGTCTGTCTTTCATGAAGGATAAGTCCTTTGTAGAAGATGGTAAACGAACTCAAGGTTCTGTTGTGAAGGAAAATGAAATGAGTGCTTGTATAGACAATACTAGTTTGTTACTCAAAATGTTGTGAATTTGGAGTTATGTTCTGAAGGGAGAAATCAATCTTGGCCCCCAAATATCACAAATCATGCTGAAAAATAAATACATCTAAATACTTAAACAAGTCATATTTAAGTGAAAAAAAGTAAGAAAAAAAGACCTACTAGATTTGATTTTAATTATTCATCAACTAGTAGCAATTAAAGGGTATCCATACATGTACTCCTGGTGAGTTATGTAATTAGGATGATTACATACTTATACCTATCAAGACTGATGAAAACCACTGCTGGGATGATAGATATGGGTTGTGATCTGAGTCTGTTTTTAAGATGTATTACAAGCCTCCATGAACAGGAGGTCATTCCAAAGCAGATATAATCAGGTGTTGTCAGTGAAATTTCTTTTCTATGGACTTTCAGTTTAGTTTTCCCCAAATTAGAAATTCTATCAACGTGTAATTGTGACCAGGCAAGGAGAAGAAAGAAGGAAAGTTCACCTAATTGATTGTTACATTATCAACGAGATCCTCCGCTTATGCTACTACGTTTAATGCATACAAAAATCTTGTGAAGTTAGATGTCATTACTCTTATTTTGTGGCTAAGAAATAAGTTAAATACCATTTCCAAGGGTAAGTAAAGGACAGCTGGGACTTAAACTCAGAGATGTCTGACCCAAAAGTCAAACTCTTCCAACTCTACTATATGGCAATATGATTTTTAAGGTCCAGACTCATCTTTAGAAATATATGATCTGGGATTGTGGAAAGCTATAACTTAATTGGCACATTTTTATCTAAGCAAGTCTACCTTTTCATTTAAAAAAATTTTTAAAGATTTTATTTATTCATTCGAGACACGGAGATACAGAGAGAGGGAGAGAGCATGAGCAGGGGGAGAGGCAGAGGGAGAGGGAGAAGCAGGCTCCCCGCCGAGGCAGGAGCCGGACGTGGGGCCTGATCCCAGGACCCTGGGATCATTACCTGAGCTGAAGGCAGACACCCAACCATCTGAGCCACCCAGGCACCCCAAGTCTGTCTTTTCAACTAGCTCTTCTTTTTTTTTATGCTTACCTTCCATCTGTGAAAAGAAAAGTTGTTATTTTAATTACAGTTAATATACAGTGTTATATTGGTTTCAGGCGTGCAATATAGTGATTCAACACTTCCATAAATTACCAAGTGCTCATCACAGCAAGTGCACTCCTTAATCCCCATCACCTATTTAACCCAACCTTCCACCCACCTCTCCTCTAGTAACCATCAGTTTGTTCTCTATAGTTAGGAGTCTGTTTCTTGGTTTGTCTTTTTCTCTTTTTTGCTCCTTTTGCTCATCTGTTTTATTTCTTAAATTCTACATATGAGTGAGATCATATGGTATTTGTCTTTCTCTGACTGACTTATTTTGCTTAGCATTATACTCTCTAGCTTTATCCATGTCATTGCAAATGGCAAAATTTCATCCCTTTTTATGGCTGAATAATTTTCCATTGTATATATATATATACCACCTCTTCTTTATCCATTCATCTACCAATGAATACTTAGGCTGCTTCCATATCTTGGCTATTGTAAATAATGCTGCTATAAACAGAGGGGTGCATTTATCCTTTCAAATTAATATTTTTGTATTCTTTGAGTAAATATCCAGTAGTGTGATGGCTGGATTGTAGGGTAGTTCTATTTTTAACCTTTTGAGGAAACTCCATAATGTTTTCCAGAGCAGCTGCACCACTTTGCATTCCCACCAACAATGCAAGAGTATTCCCCTTTCTCCAATTCCTTACCAACACCTGTTGTTTCTTGTGTTTTTTATTTTAGCCATTCTGAGAGGTATGAGGTGATATTTCATTGTAGTTTTTTTTTATGTTCAGTTAGCATATAGTACATCATAAGTTTTTCTTGTAGTGTTCAATGATTTATTAGTTGAGTATAACACCCAGTGCTCATCTCAACACATGCCCTCCTTAATACGCATCACCTGTTTACCCCATGCCCCAACCCCTCCCTTCTGTAACCCTCATTTTGTTTCCCAGAGTTCAGAGTCTCTCATGAACTGAAGGGGAAGAAATCATTGCAGTTTTGATTTGGATTTCCCTGATGGTAAGTGATGATGAACATCTTTTCATGTGTCTTTTGGCCATCTGGATGTCTTCTTTGGAGAGATGTCTGATCATGTCTTCTGCCCATTTTTAAAATGCATTATTTGTTTTTTTTGTGTTGAGTTTTATAAGTTCTTTATATATTTTGTATACTAACCCTTTATCAGATATGTCATTTGCAAATATCTTCTCCCATTCTGTAGGTTTCCATTTAGTTTTATTGATTGTTTCCTTCACTGCACAGAAGCTTTTTATCTTGATATAGCCAAATAGCTATTCTTTTTTAAATTTTATTTTATTATGTTATGTTAATCACCATACATTACATCAGTAGTTTTTGATGTAGTGTTCCATGATTCATTGCTTGCATATAACACCCAGTGCTCCATTCAATATGTGCCCTCTTTAATACCCGTTACCAGGCTAACCCATTCCCCACACCCTCCCCTCTAGAACCCTCAGTTTGTTTTTCAGAGTCCATCGTCTCTCATGGTTCGTCTCCCCCTCCGATTTACCCCCCTTCATTCTTCCCTTCCTGCTATCTTCTTCTTTTTTTTCTTAACATATATTGCATTATTTGTTTCATAGGTACAGATCTGTGATTCAACAGTCCTACACAATTCACAGCACTCACCATAGCACATAACCTCCCCAATGATTATCACCCAGCCACCCCAAGCCTCCCACCCCCCACCACTCCAGCAACACTCAGTTTGTTTCCTGAGATTAGCTATTCTTCATCATTTCAAGAAGTAATGAAAATTCTGTCTTTGCTACAAGTATAGGCAAACCAAGATGAGAAGAAATCCATTAATACAGCCACCAAGGTGTTTCAGGGATGATTTAGTAAGAAAGATTAGAAGAATACATAAGCAAAAATGGACTTAATTATGGAGGTCATAGTAATTACTGACATATATTTACAGGATAAAAATACTAAGGAAGTTGGATAGCTACTGTAGCATTAGGGTGCAAAAATTGGAACTAAGGTGGATAGTGAGGGAATAAAAGAGGAGCCAAGCATTAATACAGTCTTCTGCTATGCAGTTTTTTTAAAAATAAAGAATAATCTTTCCTCAGATTGCTGGTTGCCAGAGGCAGGGTATGGGGGATAGGGGAAATAGGCAAAGGTGATCAAAAGGTAAAAACTTCCAGTTATCAGATATATAAGTAAAAAAACAATAAGGCAAATAGGTTCTAGGGATGTAATATACAGCATGATGATTATAGTTAATAATATTTCATTGCGTATTTGAAAGTTGCTGAGAGTCAATTTTAAAAAATTCTCACCACACAAACCCATACACCCACACCCACACCCAATTGTAACAATATGGGGTGATAGATATGTTAACTAATTTATTGTGGTAACTATTTTGTAATATTTACCTATTTCACAAATTACGATACATCTTCAACTTATTCAGTGTTATATGTCAAGTATATCTCAGTAAAGCTGAACCAAAAAAATTCTTTCCTAAGCATGACTTTTATAAAGCATTTAGACTAGAGTTGACCAACAGCTATATAAAAGAACCATTTTAAATATAGAAGACACTTAAAAGCAATGGTTTTTCTACATTTTATTAGGCAGATAGTAAGTAGTTAGGGTCATTGTTATGGGTTGAATTGTGTTCTCCAAAAATTCATATGCTGACATTCTAACCCCAAGTGCCTACTAAGGTGACTTTATTTGGAAATAGAATTGTTACAGATATAGTTAGTTAAGATAATGAGGTTAGTAGGGTGGACACCTCCAGTATGACTGATATCTTTACCAAAAGAGGAAACTGGCACAGAGACAGATATTAATAGAAGGAAAGCAATGTAAGGAGATTCATATCAGTACAATAATTCATTTTTCTGCTGCTTTTAATGTGCTTTTAAATCTATCCATTGAGTTCTTTGTTTTAGTTATATTTTTTGGTTCTTACATTTCAGGTGTGCTCTTTTTCGGATATATGGTCACTTTTTATAGTTTCCAGTTACCTTCTGAAATTTTTATGCTTGTCTTTAACTCCTTGAGCATAACATGCAAAGCAATGTTACAAAATATATCTTCTAATTCCAATATCTGTGTCCATGTCCACTATTTGTTTACATTCCTCTCCTGGTTTCATAGTAGTCCTCCCTTTTCTATGGGGAATACAGTCCAAGACCGCCTGCCCCCAACCAGCGGATGCCTGAAATTGCAGATAATACCAAACCCTATATTTATATATCTATTTGGGAAAGGGAAAGAGGGTGGGGAGGGGCGGGTGCCAAGAGAGGGAGAGAGAATCTCAAGCAGACTCCACAGAGTCTGATGTGGGGCTTGATCTCACAACCCTGAAATCATGACCTGAGCTGAAATCAAGAGTAGGACACTCAACTGACTGAGCCACCCAGGTGCCCCAAACCTGAACGCTATACATACTATTTTTTTCCCTATACATACTACCTATGATAAAGTTTAATTTGTAAGTTAGGCACAGTAAGCAATTAACAACAATAACTAAGTAGAGAAATTATAGTAATATGCTGCAACAAAAGTTATGTGAATGTTGTCTTTCTCACTCTAATTATCTTATTGTACTTACCCTTCTTCTTGTGATGATGTGAGATGATAAGATTCCTATGTGGTGAGATGAGGTGAAGTATGTAGGCATTGTGATGGAGCATTAGGCTACTATTGACCTTCTGATGATATATCTGGAGGAGGATCATTTGCTTCTGGACTGCAGTTGACCACGAGGAACTGAAACTGTAGAAAGTGAAATTGCTGATGAGGTGAGGGGCTCCTACACCTCGTGTTACCTGTTAGCTGGTATGCTCAATGTATGTTTGATCTTCTATTTGAAAATTTATTTAAAAAATTAAACTGAGACTACAGGATGATGTTCTCCTCTAGAAAAGGAGAATATCATGTTTATGTTCCCAAGGTGCCTAAAGACTGGCAGCATGGAAACAGTGTTTCCAAGTTCAAGGCTTGAGGTTTTCTCAACCGTTTAAACAATGTGAACAAGGAAACAAGGAATAGAGTGTGAAAGTTGTTTTTTTTGTTTGTTTGTTTTGTTTTTAATTCTACATATAAATGAAATCATATGGTATTTGTCTTTCTCTGTTTGGCTTATTTCACTTAGCATAATATTCTCTAGGTCTATCCATGTTGTTATGAATGGCAAGATTTCATTCTTCTTTACAGCTGAGTAATATTCCATTTAAGTATATGTAAGTTTATATATATTTCACACACACACACACACACACACACACACACACACACACACACACACATCCCACATATTCTTTTTCCACTCGTCTATTGTTAACTTAGGTTGCTTCCACATTCTGGCTACTGTAAATGATGCTGCAGTAAACATACAGGTGCATATATCCCAGAAGTGGAATTGCAGGATTGGATGGTATTTTTCATTTTTTGAGAAACCACTATACTGTTTTTCACAGTGGCTGCACCAATTTATATTTTTACCAACAGCACTTTTTTTCTCTACATGTTCACCAGTGCTTGTTATTTCTTGTCTTTTTTTTTTTTCTTCTTGTCTTTTTTGATACTAGTCATTCTGACTGGTGTGAGGTGATATCTCATTGTGGTTTTGATTTGAGTTTCCTTGATTAGTGATGTTAAACATCTTTTCATGTGTCTTTTGGCCATCTGCATGTCTTCTTTGGAGAAATGTCTATTCAGGTCCTCTGCCCATTTTTAATTGGATTAGTTTGGGGTTTTTTTTGTTTTGAGTTTTGTTTGTTTTGTTTTGGTGTTGAGTTGTATGAGTTCTTTATATATTTTCAATATTAGTCCCTTATCAGATATATCATTTGCAAATTATCTTCCACATTCACTATGTTGCCTTTTTGTTTTGTTGGTGATTTTCTTCACTGTACAAAAACTTTTTAATTTGATGCAGTCCCACTAGTTTATTTTTTCAATGAAACATATGTTCTTTACCAAGCTCTACAACTTTGTCAGGACTGAGATTCTAATTTTATAACTCTGGTCACTCCAGGCCACCCAGAAGCACAAAACAACCCCCAGATGCTTCTCAATGATAAACAAATGCCCCTGGGACTAAAGCATTCCTGCTCCTCTCTTTGGAATCTTGACATTTCCTAGATATTGACTTTACTAGTTGATTAAGGTTTGATTAGATTCTTGATGCTTTTTATGGAAGATACAGTTTTTATTTCATTCATCTTTGAACAATTTCTTCAGTAGAAGAGTTGCTCTAAATTATATGGTCTGTAATTACCTGAAGCAGAATCATCAGTTTTCTTTCCATTACAAAATATTCAAAACTTCTTGAAAACTTACTTTAGTAATAGTGCAAAACAAGAAATTTGGTGGCTAATTTTTAAAATAATCTTAATTTTCTGTCTTCAATTAAATTATAAATCCTTCATTATTCAAACTCTACATGGTAACTTTCATGACTGGCATAGACCTAGAGGATGCTTAATAAGTGAATTGAGTGAAAGAATTAATTGGTGAATGCAATTTATTAGGTCATAATTAAGTGATGAAATTTCACCAGCTAGAAAACTGGGGTAGGGCAGGTAGTAAAATTTTTCCTATCTCCTCTTTTATTACAAAAGAAAGTAAACATTGTGACATCACTACATTTGGATGACAGATATCTTTTCCTTTCCCTTTGTATCTAGGTATAATGGTTTCAGTCTCTGATTTTATATACTAAGGTTAAGAGTTACTTTAAAATTTCTGAGAAATTTCAGAAGCTCTTATGTAATCAAAGTCTACAGTTGAGTTTCTTCCTCCTTTTGAATCAGTTCACTTTAAACATCATCTCATCGATCAGGACATGTTCTCTGCATGTCCACACAGATGTAGAACTGAGGTCTTTCTGTTATTTCCTTATCTAAACTCATATTCTCACTTATATTTACGGTTTTATATAATAGAGATCATGCTGCATATACAACTTTTTTCACCTAAAAGTTTATTATGAGCTTTTTCTTATGTCATGAAATATTATCTGAAATCAAGCTGTGCATCATATTCCTTGGTATATATGTACCATACTTTAATAATTCTCTATTTGGGAGAAATTTAAAGTATTTCCTTTGTATTCTGTCACATAAATAGCTGTTCAATAAATATATTGATTCATAATCTTTGTCCAGTTTTTGTCTATTAGTGTGGAATTATGTCCAGGGAGGAATTACAAGCTAATTATTATATGAACTTGTTAAAGGCTCTGCATATTCCAAAATACTTCTCCACAGGTTGTAAAGATTTACATTCTTTCCAACAGTTAATGATAATGCCATTTTTATGCCACAATTGGCAAGATTAATTCTTTTTAAAATTGCTAATTGAATAGATTAAAACAATACATCATTGTTTAAATATACCTTTTTTTTTTACTACAAATGAAATATTTTGTTATATTTTGGCCTGGTAAAATAACTTGTAACTTTTGTTTCACAATGAATGCTACTAATATGAATAAATGGATGGAATATGGAATATAATTTGTGTTCCATTTATAAAGACTTAATTGGCCAAGGAATCTTGAAGATATCTTCTTTGTGTGCCTTAGTAGTGACTAGAAAAATGAAAAGGCTACTGAATTTGTCTGAAAGCCAGATTGTCTTACTCAAGACCATGCTGTCATGAGAATCCATCAGAACTGGACAAATGTCCGGTTTAGGATGTGATGAAAATCCATGTGCACAGGACCATAGCATTTTCTAGAAGTAATGAGAACAAATACCAGTAGGAATGGTTTCATAGAAAAGTTGAAGTACAGGATGTGTTTCAGATTGCCTGGGCATGGAGATGAAGCTGCCCCTGTCCTAAAGTTCTTAACCTCAAGCTGATCCACGTGGCAAGGACACTATTCTCTGAAGATCTAACATTACCTAAAATTTAACTCTCAGATATGAAATGTACTCAAGAGTGTGATGCTGAAAGCAGTTATACTTTTTTAAAATAATTTTTATTGTTATGTTAATCACCATACTTCATTAGTTTTTGATGTAGTGTTCCATGATTCATTGTTTGTGCATAACACCCAGTGCTCCACGCAGAATGTGCCCTCTTTGATACCCATCACCAGGCTAACCCATCCCCCCACCCCCCGTCCCCCTAGAACCCTCAGTTTGTTTTTCAGAGTCCATCGTCTCTAATGGTTCATCTCCCCCTCCGACTTACTCCCCTTCATTCTTCCCCTCCTGCTATCTTCTCCTACTTTTTTTTTCCTTAACATATATTGCTTTATTTGTTTCAGAAGTACAGATCTGTGAATCTTCAGTCTTGTACAATTCAGCGCTCACCATAGCACATACCCTCCCCAATGTCTATCACCCAGCCCCCCGGTCCCTCCCACCCCCCCCCACCACTCCAGCAACCCTCAGTTCGTTTCCTGAGATTAAGAATTCCTCATATCAGTGAGGTCATATGATACATGTTTTTCTCTGATTGACTTATTTCACTCAGCATAACACCCTCCAGTTCCATCCACGCCGATGCAAATGGCAAGATCTCATTCCTTTTGATGGCTGCATAATATTCCATTGTGTATATATACCACCTCTTCTTTATCCATTCATCTGTCAATGCACATCGTGGCTTATTCCAGAGTTTGGCTATTGTGGACATTGCTGCTATAAACATTGGGGTGCACGTAACCCTTCGGATCCCTACATTTGTATCTTTGTGTTATATACCCAGGAGTGCAATTGCTGGGTCGAATGGTAGCTCTATTTTCAATTGTTTGAGGAACCTCCATACTGTTTTCCAGAGGGGTTTCACCAGCTTGCATTCCCACCAACAGTGTAGGAGGGTTCCCCTTTCTCCACATCCCCGCCAACATCTGTCGTTTCCTAACTTGTTAATTTTAGCCATTCTGACTGGTGTGAGGTGGTATCTCATTGAAGTTTTGAGTTGGATTTCCCTGATGCCGAGCGATGTTGAGCACTTTTTCATGTGTCTGTGGCCATTTGGATGTCTTCTTTGGAAAAATCTCTTTCATGTCTTCTGCCCATTTTTTGATTGGATTATTTGTTCTTTGGGTGTTGAGTTTGATAACTTCTTTACAGGTTTTGGATACTAGCCCTTTATCTGATATGTCATTTGCAAATATTTTCTCCCATTCTGTCGTTTTTCTTTTGGTTTTGTGGACTGTTTCTTTTGCTGTGCAAAACCTTTTTGTCCTGATGAAATCCCAATAGTTCATTTTTGCCCTTGCTTCCCTTGCTTTTGGCGATGTTTCTAGAAAGAACTTGCTATGGCTGAGGTCAAAGACGTTGCTACCTGTGTTGTGCTTTAGGATTTTGATGGACTCCTGTCTCACGTTTAGGTCTTTCAACCATTTGGAGTCTATTTTTGTGTGTGGTGTAAGGAAATGGTCCAGTTTCATTCTTCTGCATGTGGCTGTCCAATTTTCCCAACACCATTTGTTGAAGAGACTGTCTTTTTGCCATTGGACATTCTTTCCTGCTTTGTCAAAGATGAGTTGACCATAGAGTTGAGGGTCCATTTCTGGGCTCTCGATTCTGTTCCATTGATCTATAGGTCTGTTTTTGTGCCAGTACCATACTGTCTTGATGATGACAGCTTTGTAATAGAACTGGAAGTCCGGATTGTGATGCCGCCAGCTTTGCTTTTCTTTTTCAATATTCCTCTGGCTATTCGGGGTCTCTTCTGGTTCCATACAAATTTTAGGATTATTTGTTCCATTTCTTTGAAAAAAGTGGATGGTATTTTGATGGGGATTGCACTGAATGTGTAGATTGCTCTAGGTAGCACTGACATCTTCACAATGTTTGTTCTTCCAATCCATGAGCATGGAACGTTTTTCCATTTCTTTGTGTCTTCTCCAATTCCTTTCATGAGTATTTTATAGTTTTCTGAAACCGATCCTTGGCCTCTTTGGTTAAATTTATTCCTAGGTATCTTATGGTTTTGGGTGCAATTGTAAATGGGATCGACTCCTTGATTTGTCTCTCTTCTGTCTTGTTGTTGGTGTATAGGAATGCCACTGATTTCTGTGCATTGATTTTATATCCTGCTACTTTACTGAAATCCTGTATGAGTTCTAGCAGTTTTGAGGTGGAGTCCTTTGGGTTTTCCACATACAGTATCATATCATCTGCAAAGAGTGAGAGTTTGACTTCCTCTTTGCCGATTAGGATGACTTTGATTTCTTTTTGTTGTCTAATTGCTGTGGCTAGGACTTCTAATACTATGTTGAATAGCAGTGGTGAGAGTGGACATCCCTGCCGTGTTCCTGACCTTAGGGGAAAAGCTCTCCGCTTTTCCCCATTGCGAATGATATTGGCTATAGGTTTTTCATAGATGGCTTTTATGGTATTGAGGTATATACCCTCTATCCCTATACTCTGAAGAGTTTTGATCAAGAAAGGATGGTGTATTTGGTCAAATGCTTTTTCTGCGTCTATTGAGAGGATCATATGGTTCTTGTTTTTCTTTTCTTAATGTATTGTATCACGTTGATTGATTTGCGGATGTTGAAGCAGGCTTGCAGCCCAGGGATAAATCCCACTTGGTCGTGGTGAATAATCCTTTTAATGTACTGTTGGATCCTATTGGCTAGTATTTTTGGTGAGAATTTTTGTATCCGTGTTCATCAAGGATATTGGTCTATAGTTCTCCTTTTTGATGGGATCTTTGTCTGGTTTTGGGATTAAGGTAATGGTGGCCTCATAAAATGAGTTTGGAAGTTTTCCTTCCATTTCTATTTTTTGGAACAGTTTCGGGAGAATAGGTATTAATTCTTCTTTAAATGTTTGGGAAGCCAACTGGCCCTGGGCTTTTGTTTGTTGGGAGATTTTTGATGACTGCTTCAATTTCCTTAGTGGTTATAGGTCTGTTCAGGTTTTCTATTTCTTCCTGGTTCAAATTTGGTAGTTGATACATCTCTAGGAATGCACCCATTTCTTCCAGGTTATCTAATTTGCTGGCACAGAGTTGCTCATAACATGTTCTTATAATTGTTTGTATGTCTTTGGTGTTGGTTGTGATCTCGCCTCTGTCATTCATAATTTTGTTGATTTGGGTCATTTCTCTTTTCTTTTTGGTAAATCTGGCCAGGGGTTTATCAATGTTGTTAATTCTTTCATAGAACCAGCTCCTAGTTTCGTTGATCTGTTCTACTGTTCTTTTGGTTTCTATTTCATTTGATTTCTGCTCTGATCTTTATTATTTCTCCTCTCCTGCTGGCTTAGGCTTTATTTGCTGTTCTTTCTCCAACTCCTTTAGGTGTAGGGTTAGGTTGTGTATTTGAGACCTTTCTTGTTTCTTGAGAAAGGCTTGTATTGCTATATACTTTCCTCTCAGGACTGCCTGTGCTGTATCCCAAAGATTTTGAACAGTTGTGTTTTCATTTGCATTGGTTTCCATGAATTATTTAAATTCTTTAATTTCCTGGTTGACCCATTCATTCTTTAGTAGGATGCTCTTTAACCTCCATGTATTTGAATTCTTTCCAACTTTCCTCTTGTGATTGAGTTCTAGTTTCAAAACATTGTGGTCTGAAAATATGCAGGGAATAATCCCAATTTTTGGTACCAGTTGAGACCTGATTTGTGACCTAGGATGTGATGAATTCTGGAGAATGTTCCATGGGCGCTAGAGAGGAATGTGTATTCCGTTGCTTTGGAATGGAATGTTCTGAATATGTCTGTAAAGTCCATTTGGTCCAGTGTGTCATGTAAAATCTTTATTTCCTTGTTGATCTTTTGCTTAGATGATCTGTCTATTTCAGTCAGGGGGGTGTTAAAGTCCCCCACTATAATTGTATTGTTGTCAATGTGTTTCTTTGCTTTTGTTATTAATTGGCTTATGTAATTGGCTGCTCCCATGTTAGGGGCATAGATATTTACAATTGTTAGATCTTCTTGTTGGATAGACCCTTTAAGTACGATATAGTGTCCTTCTTCTTCTCTTATTACAGTCTTTGGTTTAAAATCTAATTTGTCTGATATAAAGATTGCCACCGCAGCTTTCTTTTGGTGTCCATTAGCATGGTAAATGGTTTTGCACCCTCTCACTTTCAATGTGGGGGTGTCTTTGGGTCTCAAATGAGTCTCTTGCAGACAGCATATTGATGGGTCCTGTTTTTTAATCCAATCTGTTAGCCTGTGTCTTTTGATTGGGGCATTTAGCCCATTTACATTCAGGGTAACTATTGAAAGGTATGAATTTGGTGCCATTGTATTGCCTGTAAGGTGACTTACTGTGTATTGTCTGTGTTCCTTTCTGATCTATGCTGCTTTTAGGCTCTCTTTTTGCTTAGAGGACCTCTTTCCATATTTCTTGTAGGGCTGGTTTCGTGTGTGCAAATTTCTTTAGTTTTTGTTTGTCCTGGAAGCTTTTTATCTCTCCTTCTATTTTCAATGATAGCGTAGCTGGATATAGTTCTTGGCTGCATATTTTTCTCGCTTAGTGTTCTGAAGGCCAATCCTTTCTGGCCTGCCAGGTCTCTGTGGATAGGTCTGTTGCCAATCTAATGTTTCCACCATTGTAGGTTACATATCTCTTCTCCCGAGCTGCTTTCAGGATTTTCTCTTTGTCTCTGAGATTCGTAAGTTTTACTATTAGATGTCAGGGTCTTGACCTATTTTTATTGATTTTGAGTGGGGTTCTCTGTGCCTCCTGGATTGTGATGCCTGTTTCCTTCCCCACGTTAGGGAAGTTCTCTGCTATTATTTGCTCCAATACACCTTCTCCCCCTCTCTCTCTTTTTTTTCTTCTGGGATCCCAATTATTCTAATGTCGTTTCATCTTATGGTATCACTTATCTCTTGAATTCTGCCCTCGTGATCCTGTAGTTGTTTCTCTCTCTTTTTCTCAGGCTCTTTATTTTCCGTCATTTTTCTTCTATATCACTGATTCTCTCTTCTGCCTCATTTATCCTAGCAGTTAGTGCCCCCATTTTGGATTGCACCTCATCAATAGCCTTTTTGATTTCGACTTGGTTAGATTTTAGTTCTTTTATTTCTCCAGAAAGGGTTTCTCTAATAACTTCCACGCTTTTTTCAAGCCCAGCTAGTATCTTTAAAGTCATGATTCTGAACTCTAGGTCCGACATCTTATTAATGTCAGTATTGTGTAGGTCCCTGGCAGAAGGTACTACCTCTTGTTCTTTTTGCTGAGGTGATTTTTCTCGTCTTGTCATTTTGTCCAGAGGAGAATAGATGAATAAGAGAACAGAATGCTAACAGGTTAACAACATCTCCAGCAAATATACTCTATACAAATCAGAAAAGACCTGAAACCAGGGGACAAGAAAGGGAAAGAAAGTAGAAAGAGGAAAAAAAAAAAGGAAAAAGAAAAAGGAAAAACAAAGAAAAACAGAACAAAAAAACAGAATATGATCAAATATGATCAGGTTAGTGCATAGAACAGTGCCACACACTATATTTTGGTCATATTTTGGTCTGTTAGAAGAAAGTGCCTGCTAAATTTTAAAGGAAGAAAGACTTATATATTTACAAAATAAGGGTTGATACAATGAAGGGATGGAAGATGACTGTAAAGATGAAAATTATAAAAGATTTTATAAAGGGAATTGATAAGAAGTTGTTTTTAAAAAGAAAGAAGAAGATTTAAAAAAAAAGAAAAAAGAAAAAAGAAAAAAAAGGGAGAGAACGTGATCAGGCAGGAGACTAGAACAAAGCCATACACTAGTGATTTAGGGTATATTTTCATCTGTTAGAAGAAATTGTATCTCAAAATTTTAAAGAGAGAACAACTTATATATATATATATGCCAAAAATAAGGGCAACTATTATGAAGGGATAAAACATGACTGTAAAAATGAAAAATAAAATGTTTTTTTTAAAAAGGGATTGATAAGATGTTGGTTGAAAAAGGGAAAAAGAAAAATTAAAAAAAAAACAGTTAAAAAATTAACTTTGAAAAACTAATGAATGATGGTAAAAAAGCCATGAATTCTATGTGCCGTATTCCCCTAGCGTTGGAGTTCTCCCGTTCTCCTTGATTGGTAAACTTGTTCTTGGCTTGCTGGCTGTTCATGCTGATCTTCTGGGGGAGGGGCCTGTTGCCATGGTTCCCAAATGTCTTTGCTGGAGGAGGAATTGCTCCGCCCTTGTGAGTCCGGGCTAAGCAAGCCGCTCAGGTTTGCTCTCAGGAGCTTTTGTTCCCTGCAAGCTCTAGGTACAGCTTTGGAGGACAAGGGTGAAAATGGTGGCCTCCCATTCTCCGCCCGGAGGAGTTGCGAACTCAGGGCCTCGCTCCTCAGTGTGCCCCCAAGAAAAGCAGTCACTCCCATCTCCCCGGTCTCCGGCCGCACTCCGTGTTCACCCGGCCTGTGACCGAGCATTTCTATCTCTGTCAGTCGACCGCATGTGGAGTCTCCAAACCCAGCAGATCCCTGCGGTGCGCTTCTGTGCCACTCCTCCCGGGGGAGGATGGTGAGTCTCCCCAGCTCTGCCGCTTGTTGGGTCCCTGCTGGAGGAGGAGTAGCCCGACTGGGCCGCGGATCACAGTTTATGGCAACCCCGAGCTCAGAGCCCGCGCCTCGGCTCCGTCTCTGCAGCCAGCTTCCCTGCTCCAATACCTGGGAGCTGTGCCGCACTCAGGCACCCCTGGTCTTTCTGTGACCCCGAGTGTTCTGAGACCACAGTGTCCTGTGAGGGTTGCACCCCCCGCTTAGCCACTGGAGCGATGTCCCTCAGCGGAGCCGACTTCTAAAAGTTCTGATTTTGTGCTCCGCGGCTCTATCACTCGCCAGAAGTGGCCGTTGGAGGCCCCCTCCCCCGCCGTCTATCCTCCCGAATATCGCCTCGGATTCACTTCTCTGCACGTTCTACCTTCCAGAAAGTGGTTGCTTTTCTGTTCAGAGTGTTGTTACTATTCTTACCTTCAATCTCCTGTTGAGTTCGTAGGTGTTCAGAATGGTTTGATCTCTATTCAGCTGAATTCCTGAGACCAGACGAAATCTAGGTCTCCTACTCCTCCGCCATCTTGCTCCGCTGCCCTCAAAGCAGTTATACTTTTATGTAACCTCATGTTACATAAAATGTATATAATGTGTATATAAACTGTGACTACTGGTAAATTTTCTTAAACTTTCTTCCCTAAATTTTCATGTTTTGTTATAATTTTTCTAGTGTTTTAATAGAAATAAAATAGGCTTTAAAAAAGGAAAATTAGATTTTACCCTTAACTCTGTCACTTTCTTACATTTATGATTAGGTTGACTCCTATTCTTGCTCTAAGCCTCAGTTTCCATGTATTAAGATGTGGATAATATTCTACTTGCCTTTCATATAGGATTGCTTTGATGATCAAATGTGACTCAGATAAAAGAATATTTCAAGATTTTGCAGTCAAATTCTCTACCACTGAGCTATACCCCCAATTTCAAGATTTTGAAAGTATTTAAGAAACTTGAAAACATAAAATTTTTCTTCCCCTTGTCACAAAACTCCATTTTTGGAGTAAGTTGCAGTTTACAATGCTATAACAATTAAGATCTGACTCACTAAAAACAATTGTGCCTTTGCTGGGTATGAGGATAGTAGTAAAAGACTTTCAGCGGTCTCCTACAGAAACAGGCACATAATAGCAATAGACTGTGAATTCATGAAGCTTGTCTACTTATTTTTAAATACCAGGTTTTAAATCCCTTTTGGGTGGAGGGGTCTGTATGATTGGAATAGCACTGACCTATCAGTTTGACATGGTGACAACCCAAAAGACATTATCACAGGGATGGATAATATTTTAAAATGATCATGTGTTAACCATTAATCTGGTGCTGACCATTCTCTCTGCCTGAGACAAAGGCTATGCAGGAGCTGGAATTCAGAGCCGAGTCAGGGCATCCAGCAGGTATTTCTGACACATCACATGCCTTTGGAACAGCATGGTCTTCCTTGATAACAGATGATACAAAGCCATCCTTCCTGTGGGGAAAGGTGGGGAGATAAAGAGCAACACTGAAAAGAAAAGAAAAGAAAAGAAAAGGCAGATCTTTTCAAAGATAGCTCAGCCAAGCCTAACCCTGTTTCCATTTCTTTCATAAAAAAGGAAAGAAAGAAAGAATAAAGAAAGTTTATCTTCCATATATTCAATCACCAGAAGTCTACTGTCATTTCATTGGACAAAATGCATTTTGTACAATTTCAGTCCTCAGCTATGGGGCTGTGGGAATTCTGGGGCAATGTTGGTATTTTTAAATTTTTGTTTGAAGGAAAAAATATACATGACACTGATTTTCATTTTCTTTATCAAATTCTTTATGATCAAATATTTGGGAGTCCAGCTAAAAAGATGCAGATAATATTCTTTTATAACTTTTCCTGCCCTTTGGTTAAAATGTCATATATATCATCAAACAATTTTTTTTTTGCTCTCCAGTCTTTCCATTTGAATCATTGCTCCAATTCCCTCCTGCTCCTCCTCCCCATTCTTAAGTCTGAAAATGATTCTGATATCCTACTCATAAATATACTTCCTTTGGTTCCATGTCTCCTTTAAGCATGAGAAGAAACTGCTGTGAGTGTGAGCTTTGGAGTCTGGCAGATCTAGGTTTGAGTCTCTACATCTACTCTTACAATCTATGTGACTTTATTTAATGTCCCTAAGACTTAGTTTCCTTATATGTAAAGTGAAAAGGATGACAGTACATATTTCAAAGAGTTGTGAGAATTAAATTAGGTATGGGATATGAAGGGCTCAGTACAGTGCTTATCACACTGAGGCATTCTTTTCCTTAATTCACCACAACAATTCTTCGTCAATGTAAGTCTTGAGTGCAAGGAAAAGTCTTGCATTTTTTTGTTTACTGCAATACCTACATTGCCTAGAATGGAATTTGGCACACAATAGGTGCTCAATAAATGTTTTGTTGAATGAATGAAGAAAACAGAAGCATAGTCTCCATTTAAAATCTCCATATCACTTCCTACCTTTCACCTCCCCTAGAAAAGGAAAGTACCTCCTAATATAGTACTTAAGAGCCAGCCTGCTTGTTTTTGTATCTCAGATATGCCACTTAACAAGTTGTAAGATCATTTGACAAGTTTCCTCATCTCTGTCTGCTCAGTTTCCTCATCTGTAAAAGGTGGATGATAATAGTCGTCCCTATGTCAGGGGGTGGTAAGGATTAAGAGCTAATACTTGCAAAGCACTTAGAGCAGTCCAGGTTGCATCATGAGCACCATGCAAGCATTTACTACTATTGTAGTCTGACTTGCCCAGAATTTTGCTCATCATTCTTTAATACCATTTTTCTATCCTGGCGGGACTTTTTATGGATTGTCATGTCTCTCTTATTTACTTTTTATTTCCCCAAACTGAACAATGGAGCTGGCAAACATTAACTGTTAAAACACATGTACTTCAGGGCGCCTGGGTGGCTCAGTTGGTTAAGAGACTGCCTTCGGCTCAGGTCATGATCCTGGAATCCCGGGATCGAGTCCCGCATCGGGCTCCCTGCTCAGCAGGGAGTCTGCTTCTCCCTCTGACCCTCCCCCCTCTCATATGCTCGCTCTCCCTCATTCTCTCTCTTTCAAATAAATAAATAAATAAATCTTAAAAAAAAAACACATGTACTTCAGATGAATATTCCTCCCTGTGGTTTTAAATCTTCAGAAGATGTCTTGGCAATTGTACTCATTCCATTGCTCAGAGCCTCCCACATACAGACCTCTTACTTTGGCATCCAGTTGTTCATTTCCAGACCATTTAGGAAACTCAGTGTAGGTCTTTATGACCTGCTCATAAATACTCCATTCCAAAGATTATCTTACACCATGCCCTAGAGTTCTTTTTTTTAATTAATTTATTATTTTTTTTATTTTTTTAATTTATTTTTTAAATAATTTTTTATTGTTATGTTAATCATCATACATTACATCATTAGTTTTTGATGTAGTGTTCCATGATTCATTGTTTGTGCATAACACCCAGTGCTCCACGCAGAATGTGCCTGCTTTAATACCCATGACCAGGCTAACACATCCCCCCACTCCTCTCGCCTCTAGAACCCTCAGTTTTTTTTTCAGAGTCCATCGTTTCTCATGGTTCGTCTCCCCCTCCGACTTACTCCCCTTCATTCTTCCCCTCCTGCTATCTTCTTCTTTTTTTTTTCTTAACATATATTGCATTATTTGTTTCAGAAGTACAAATCCGTGATTCATCAGTCTTGTACAATTCACAGTGCTCACCATAGCACATACCCTACCCAATGTCTATCACCCAGCCACCCAGTCCCTCCCACCCCCCACCACTCCAGCAACCTTCAGTTTGTTTCCTGAGATTAAGAATTCCTCATATAAGTGAGGTCATATGATACATGTCTTTCTCTGATTGACTTATTTCACTCAGCATAACGCCCTCCAGTTCCATCCATGTCGTTGCAAATGGCAAGATCTCATTCCCTTTGATGGCTGCATAATATTCCATTGTGTATATATACCACCTCTTCTTTATCCATTCATCTGTCGATGGACATCTTGGCTCTTACCACAGTTTGGATACTGTGGACATTGCTGCTATAAACATTGCGGTGCACGTACCCTTCGGATCCCTACATTTGTATCTTTGGGGTAAATACCCATTAGTGCAATTGCTGGATCGTATGGTAGCTCTATTTTCAATTGTTTGAGGAACCTCCATACTGTTTTCCAGAGTAGCTGCAACCAGCTTGCATTCCCACCAACAGTGTAGGAGGGTTCCCCTTTCTCCACATCCCCGCCAACATCTGTCGTTTCCTGACTTGTTAATTTTAGCCATTCTGACGGGTGTGAGGTGGAATCTCATTGAGGTTTTGATTTGGATTTCCCTGATGCCGAGCGATGTTGAGCACTTTTTCATGTATCTGTTGGCCATTTGGATGTCTTCTTTGGAAAAATGTCTGTTCATGTCTTCTGCCCATTTCTTGATTGGATTATTTGTTCTTTGGGTGTTGAGTTTGATAAGTTCTTTATAGGTTTTGGATACTAGCCCTTTATCTGATATGTCATTTGCAAATATTTTCTCCCCTTCTGTCGGTTGTCTTTTGGTTTTGTGGACTGTTTCTTTTGCTGTGCAAAAGCTTTTTATCTTGATGAAATCCCAATAGTTCATTTTTGCCCTTGCTTCCCTTGCTTTGGCGATATTTCTAGGAAGAAGTTGCTGTGGCTGAGGTCGAAGAGGTTGCTGCCTGTGTTGTGCTTTAGGATTTTGATGGACTCCTGTCTCACTTTTAGGTCTTTCAACCATTTGGAGTCTATTTTTGTGTGTGGTGTAAGGAAATGGTCCAGTTTCATTCTTCTGCATGTGACTGTCCAATTTTCCCAACACCATTTGTTGAAGAGACTGTCTTTTTTCCATTGGATATTCTTTCCTGCTTTGTCAAAGATGAGTTGACCATAGAGTTGAGGGTCCATTTCTGGGCTCTCAATTCTGTTCCATTGATCTATGTGTCTGTTTTTGTGCCAGTACCATACTGTCTTGATGATGACAGCTTTGTAATAGAGCTGGAAGTCCAGAATTGTGATGCCGCCAGCTTTGCTTTTCTTTTTCAATATTCCTCTGGCTATTCAGGGTCTCTTCTGGTTCCATACAAATTTTAGGATTATTTGTTCCATTTCTTTGAAAAAGGTGGATGGTATTTTGATGGGGATTGCATTGAGTGTGTAGATTGCTCTAGGTAGCATTAACATCTTCACAATGTTTGTTCTTCCGATCCATGAGCATGGAACGTTTTTCCATTTCTTCGTGTCTTCTTCAATTTCTTTCCTGAGTATTTTATAGTTTTCTGAGTACAGATCCTTTGCCTCTTTGGTTAAATTTATTCCTAGGTATCTTATGGTTTTGGGTGCAATTGTAAATGGGATCGACTCCTTGATTTCTCACTCTTCTGTCTTGTTGTTGGTGTATAGGAATGCCACTGATTTCTGTGCATTGATTTTATAGCCTGCTACTTTACTGAATTCCTGTATGAGTTCTAGCAGTTTTGGGGTGGAGTCTGTTGGGTTTTCCACCTACAGTATCATATCATCTGCAAAGAGTGAGAATTTGACTTCCTCTTTGCTGATTTGGATGCTTTTGATTTCTTTTGTTGTCTGATTGCTGTGGCTAGGACTTCTAATACTATGTTGAATAGCAGTGGTGAGAGTGGACATCCCTGCCGTGTTCCTGACCTTAGGGGAAAAGCTCTCCGCTTTTCCCCATTGAGAATGATATTTGCTGTAGGTTTTTCATAGACGGCTTTTATGATATTGAGGTATATACCCTCTATCCCTATACTCTGAAGAGTTTTGATCAAGAAAGAATGCTGTACTTGGTCAAATACTCTTTCTGTATCTATTGAGAGGATCATATGGTTTTTGTTCTTTCTTTTGTTAATGTATTGTATCACGTTGATTGATTTGTGGATGTTGAGCCATCCTTGCAGGCCAGGGATAAATCCCACTTGGTCGTGGTGAATAATCCTTTTAATGTCCTGTTGGATCCTATTGGCTAGTATTTTGGTGAGAATTTTTGTATCCGTGTTCATCAAGGATATTGGTCTGTCAGTCTCCTTTTTGATGGGGTCTTTGTCTGGTTTTGGGATCAAGGTAATGGTGGCTTCATAAAATGAGTTTGGAAGTTTTCCTTGCATTTCTATTTTTTGGAACAGTTTCAGGAGAATAGGTATTAATTCTCTTTTAAATGTCTGATAGAATTCCCCTGGGAAGCCATCTGGCCCTGGGCTTTTGTTTCTTGGGAGATTTTTGATGACTGCTTCGATTTCCTTAGTGGTTATAGGTCTGTTCAGGTTTTCTATTTCTTCCTGGTTCAATTTTGGTAGTTGATACATCTCTAGGAATGCACCCATTTCTTCCAGGTTATCTAATCTGCTGGCATAGAGTTTCTCATAATATGTTCTTATAATTGTTTGTATGTCTTTGGTGTTTGTTGTGATCTCTCCTCTTTCATTCATGATTTTGTTGATTTGGGTCCTTTCTCTTTTCTTTTTGATAAGTCTGGTCAGGGGTTTATCAATCTTGTTAATTCTTTCAAAGAACCAGCTCCTAGTTTCATTGATCTGTTCTACTGTTCTTTTGGTTTCTATTTCACTGATTTCGCTCTGATCTTTATTATTTCTCTTCTCCTGCTGGGTTTAGGCTTTATTTGCTGTTCTTTCTCTAGCTCCTTTAGGTGTAGGGTTAGGTTGTGTATTTGAGACCTTTCTTTTTTCTTGAGAAAGGCTTGTATTGCTATATACTTTCCTCTCAGGACTGCCTTTGCTGTATCCCAAAGATTTTGAACAGTTGTGTTTTCATTTGCATTGGTGTCCATGAATTTTTTAAATTTTTCTTTAATTTCCTGGTTGACCCATTCATTCTTTAGTAGGATGCTCTTTAGCCTCCGTGTATTTGAGTTCTTTCCGACTTTCCTCTTGTGATTGAGTTCTAGTTTCAAAGCATTGTGGTCTGAAAATATGCAGGGAATAATCCCAATCTTTTGGTACCGGTTGAGACCTGATTTGTGACCTAAGATGTGATCAATTCTGGGGAATGTTCCATGGACACTAGAGAAGAATGTGTATTCTGTTGCTTTGGGATGGAATGTTCTGAATATGTCTATAAAGTTCATTTAGTCCAGTGTTTCATTTAAAGTCTTTATTTCCTTGTTGATCTTTTGCTTAGATGATCTGTCCATTTCAGTTAGGGGGGTGTTAAAGTCCCCCACTCTTATTGTTTTGTTGTCAATGTATTTCTCTGCTTGTGTTATTAATTGCCTTATATAATTGGCTGCTCCCACGTTAAGGGCATAGATATTTACAATTGTTAGATCTTCTTGTTGGATAGACCCTTTAAGTACGATATAGTGTCCTTCTTCTTCTCTTATTACAGTCTTTGGTTTAAAATCTAATTTGTCTGATATAAAGATTGCCACCGCAGCTTTCTTTTGGTGTCCATTAGCATGGTAAATGGTTTTCCACCCCCTCACTTTCAATGTGGGGGTGTCTTTGGGTCTAAAATGAGTCTCTTGCAGACAGCATATTGATGGGTCTTGTTTTTTAATCCAATCTGATAGCCTGTGTGTTTTGATTGGGGCATTTAGCCCATTTACATTCAGGGTAACTATTGAAAGGTATGAATTTAGTGCCATTGTATTGCCTGTAAGGTGACTGTTACTGTATATTGTCTGTGTTCCTTTCTGATCTATGCTGCTTTTAGGCTCTCTTTTTGCTTAGAGGACCTCTTTCCATATTTCTTGTAGGGCTGGTTTTGCGTTTGCAAATTCCTTAGTTTTTGTTTGTCTTGGAAGCTTTTTATCTCTCCTTCTATTTTCAATGACAGCCTAGCTGGATATAGTATTCTTGGCTGCATATTTTTCTCGTTTAGTGCTCTGAAGATATCATGCCAGTCCTTTCTGGCCTGCCAGGTCTCTGTGGATAGGTCTGTTGCCAATCTTATATTTCTACCATTGTAAGTTACATATCTCTTCTCCCGAGCTGCTTTCAGGATTTTCTCTTTTTCTCTTAGACTCGTAAGTTTTACTATTAGATGTCAGGGTGTTGACCTATTTTTATTGATTTTGAGTGGGGATCTCTGTGCCTCCTGGATTGTGATGGCTGTTTCCTTCCCCACATTAGGGAAGTTCTCTGCTATTATTTGCTCCAATATACCTTCTCCCCCTCTCTCTTCTTCTTCTGGGTTCCCAATTATTCTAATGTTGTTTCGTCTTATTGTATCGCTTATCTCTCGAATTCTGCCCTCGTGATCCTCTAGTTTTTCTCTCTCTTTTTCTCAGCCTCTTTATTTTCCATCATTTGGTCTTCTGTATCACTGATTCTTTCTTCTGCCTCATTTATCCTAGCAGTTAGTGCCCCATTTTTTATTGCACTTCATTAATATCCTTTTTGATTTCGACTTGGTTAGATTTTAGTTCTTTTATTTCTTCAGAAAGGGTTTCTCTAATAACTTCCACACTTTTTTCAAGCCCAGCTAGTATCTTTAAAGTCATGATTCTGAACTCTAGGTCTGACATCGTACTAATGTCAGTATTTTGTAGGTCCCTGGCAGATGGTACTACCCCTTGTTCTTTTTGCTGAGGTGATTTTTTTCGTCTTGTCATTTTGTCCAGAAGAGAACAGATGAATGAGAGAACAGAATGCTAACAGGTTAACAATGTCTCCAGCAAATATACTCTATACAAATCAGAAAAGACCTGAAACCAGGGGACAAGAAAGGGAAGGGAAGAAGAGAGAAAAAAAAAAAAAAGGAAAAAGAAAAAGATAAAAACAAACAAAAACAGAACAAAAGAAAAAAAACAGAATATGATCAAATATGATCAGTCTAGTGCATAGATCAGTGCTACACACTAGCTTTTGGGCATATTTTAGTCTGTTAGAAGAAAGTGCCTGCTAAAATTTTAAAGGAAGAAAGACTTATATATGTACAAAATAAGGGTTGATACAATGAAGGGATGGCAGATGATTGTAAAGATGAACATAATAAAAGATTTTATAATAGGAATTGATAAGATAAGAAGTTGTTTTTTATAAAGAAAGAAGATGTAAAAAGAAAAAGAAAAAAGAAAAAAAAGAAAAAGAAAGGGTGAAAATGTGATCAGGCAGGAGACTAGAACAAAGCCATACACTAGTGATTTAGGGTATATTTTGATCTGTTAGAAGAAATTGTATCTCAAAATTTTAAAGAGAGAACAACCTATATACATATGCCAAAAATAAAGGTAACTACTATGAAGGGACAAAAATATGACTCTAAAAATGAAAAATAAATTTTTTTTTTTAAAAAAGGGATTGATAAGATGTTGTTTGAATAAGGGAAAAAGAAAAATTAAAAAAAAACAGTTAAAAAAATTAACTTTGAAAAACTAATGAATTATGGTAAAAAAGCCATGAATTCTTTTTTTTTTTAAGAGTTTTATTTACTTAACAGAGAGAGAGAGAGAGAGCACAAGTAGGCAGAGTGGCAGACAGAGGGAGAGGGAGAAGCAGGCTCTCCGCCGAGCAGGGAGCCCGATGCGGGACTCGATCCCAGGACCCTGGGATCATGACCTGAGCCGAAGGCAGCCGCTTAACCAACTGAGCCACCCAGGCGCCCCAAAAGCCATGAATTCTATGTGCAGTGTTCCCCTAGCGCTGGAGTTCTCCCGTTCTCCTTGATCGGTAAACTTGTTCTTGGCTTGCTGGCTGTTCGTGCTGATCTTCTGGGGGAGGGGTCTGTTGCCGTGGTTCCCAAATGTTTTTGCTGGAGGAGGAATTGCCCCGCCCTTGTGAGTCCAGACTAAGCAAGCTGTTAGGGTTTGCTCTCAGGAGTTTTTGATTCCTACAAGCTCTCGGTACAGCTTTGGAGGACCAGGGTGAAAATGGTGGCCTCCCAAACTCCGCCCGGAGGAGCTGAGAACTCGGGGCCCCGCTCCTCAGTGCACCCCCAGAGAAAAGCATTCACTCCCGTGTCCCCGGTCTCCGGCCGCACTCCGTGTTCACCCGGCCTGTGATCGAGCGTTTCTATGTCTGGCACCCGACCCCGTGTGGAGTCTCCAAACCCAGTAGATCCCTGCGGTGCACTTCCGCGCCGCTCCTCCCAGGGGAGGAAGGAGAGTCTCCCTGTCTCTGCCGCTTGTTGGGTCCCTGCTGGAGGAGCAGTAGCCCGACTGGGCCGCGGATCACAGTTTATGGCCACCCCGAGCTGAGAGCCAGCGCCTCGGCTCTGTCTCTGCAGCCGGCTTCCCCGCTCCGATACTTGGGAGCTCTCCCGCACTCAGGCACCCCTGGTCTTTCTGTGACCCTGAGGGTTCCACCCCCAGCTTAGACACTGGAGCGACGTCCCTCAGTGGAGCCCACTTCTAAAAGTTCTGATTTTGTGCTCCGTGGTTCCACCACTCGCCAGAAGCGGCCAACGGAGGCCCCCTCTCCTGCCGTCTATCCTCCCGAATATTGCCTCGGATTCACTTCTCCGCACATCCTACCTTCCAGAAAGTGGTCGCTTTTCTGTTCAGAGTGTTGTTACTCTTCTTATCTTCTATCTCCTGTTGAGTTCGTAGGTGTTCAGAATGGTTTGATCCCTATTCAGCTGAATTCCTGAGACCAGACAAAATCCAGGTCTCCTACTCCTCTGCCATCTTGCCTCCTCTAGTTCTTATTTTATTTCATGATATAAGAAAGTACCAGTAGCACTTCTGCATTCTACATTGTAATTTTCTGTAAGATTATGCTTTGCTACCTTGTTTTGGGCCTTGGGAAATTTACCTAATCTCTCTGTACTTCCCTTTATTTGTCTGTAAAATGGGAGTTCCAGTAGAATCCTTGAATGCTACAACAAAAACGTATGATGTATCATATGCTGGCTAACTGAACATAATTTAAAAAAAAAGAAAAAATTTCTGCATTTTCTGTGGTTTCTATATTTTGTGAATACATTTGTATAAAAAGGTGCCTAGAACAAGGCTTATCACCCAGTAAATGCTCAGTAGGTCTGACCTAATTATTATTATAAATGTTCTTGAAATTTAATCTCTTTGAGGCCCACTTCAAGTCTTAGCTAATTATATATAGGTTTACCACACAGGTAAATTTGTTTAACATGTGACTATTACATTTTGATTGCTTCCGACAAGGGAAGAACACCACAAGGAATAATTCTGCCTCTGCAAATCCAGATGTTGGAGCCCAGAAAGTATTTGACACTTTGAATCTTTATCTGATTAATATGGATGGTTTCCTGTATGTTTAATAGACTATATTTTCTTTAGTTTTTCTTCAGTATTTACATAGGCCCTATTTTTTATATTATTTCATGTTTACCACACTGATGCTTTGTATGAATGTATATTTCTTCCTGGAATGACCTGCCACTGATTTCCACTTCATTATCAAAATCCAAGTCAGATGACATTTCCTCTAGTCTATGAGGAACATCCTTTCACTTTTGAGCCTTACCTAAAAATTGCACGTAAGTTGCCCATATTTAATTTATTGCATTGTCAGTATTTCTGCAGTGTTTACTTACATGTCTGTTTTCTCATACAAAATTTGCTTTAATCATTCCCATATCCACAGTACACAAGAAATGGGCTCCCATATAATAAGTAGTGAATAAATGCTTATTGAATTAAACTGGATTTTCAGGGGATGCCTGGGTGGCTCAGTTGGTTAAGCATCTGCCTTCAGCCCAGGGTCCTGTGATCGAGCCCTGCATTGGGCTTCCTGCTCAGCAGGGAGTCTGCTTCTCCCTCTCCCTCTTCTCCAGCTTGTGCATTCCCTCCCTCTCTCTCTCTCGCTCACTCTGTCTCTGAAATAAAGAAAATCTTTAAAAAAAATAAACTGGGTTTTCAGGAATAGATTCTATTAATGACAAGGGAATTTGTTAATGGGCAAGCTTTTAATTAAGGTACAATTAAAGAGCAGAATTGTTGAAGAATCTACTGGATAATTTTAATACTATGGTGATTCATCTGTTTTCATGCATGTGAAATTATCTGAGAGAGATGAAACTTGTTTAAGATTCAGAAATGAGATATAAGGAATTTATGCACTGAAAGGGGAAAGGATATGTGAGTGAGATGACTTCACAGGTCCCTTGGGAGCTTTCATTATTCGTAGATATAAGATATAATCATAAAGAAACAAATTATAAAACCAAAACTTCATACGATATAGATAATAGTAAGTAATGTAAGTGAGAAAAGACAATTACTATAGGAGTTCAGTAGAGAGTCTGATTTGGAAGTAAGTCTAAGAGGTAGTGTGCCATGTGTTTGTAGAGGGAATTTCTGGCACTGATAATCCAATGGCCAACCTGATGCCTTGGTGCTTCACAATGGGCAGTGGTCCAGCAATGCTGGCAGAGGAACCTGCACTGGCCTCTTCAATCACACAGTTGAGAGATGCTGGCCAGCATCACAGTATCAGTGTTTCATGAACCAAAATCAGAGCAGTGTTGATCAAGTCTTAATCTTCTCTTGGGAACACTGAAACAGGAAAATTTAGAATAGGGCATTCCCCCAAATGCAGCACATGCTTCTAATCCATACAGTGCTTTTTCTTCCCTTGTTCATTTGTTTTTCAACCTCGTTCAACATTTAACTCCATAGTTATGTGGTTCTCAAAAAATGTTGCCTGAATTAAAAAAAAATGAGCATATAAATGTTATCACCACAGTTTTTATAGTAATAAGAATTTGAAGAGTGTGCATGTTTTATTTATTCATCCATAAAACATGAATGAGTACCTACGAAGTTTTGTAGCTATAAAGTAAGCAACTCAAGAGTTTTTTTCTTCTATTCCTAATAACCAAAGTGTCACAAAGTCATAGCACTTCTACCTGATCAATATATGTGCCATCCTCTATATTCCCAGAATCATGATTCATGTACTTATTACTGTATGTCTAGATGAGGGCAGTAGTGCCTAATTGTCCTTCTACTTTGACTCTGACTCTTTATCTGCTAAGCTACCCACCATGTAACTTCTAGAGGACCTTCATCCCATGTAAATCTGATCATACCATTCTCCTGTACACACTTCCTCACTGATTCTTCAAATCCCCCTTCCTTTTGTCATTGTGCCTGGTCCTTTTATTCTAGTGCTCTTCTCTGCACTGATACACTTTGTTGTTCTTGCCACTCCACAGAGCAGAAACAAAGATCATCCATTTGTCATTCTCAAGCACATCCCTGAGTTTTTAAAATAGACTTCATTTTTTAGAGCAATTTTAGGTTCACAGCAAAACTAATTAGAAGGTACTGAAATTTCCCATATGCTTCCTCCCCCAAACAAGCACAGCCTCCCCCATTATCAGTATCCCTCACCAGACTGGTGCATTTGCTACAATCAATAAACCTAATTTGTATATCATTACTAGCCAAATATCTCTGTTTTTTTAGTTTATTGTTCGCTAATATATTTCTGGGTTCTTTTATGGATATGTTATTCCCACTTTACATTAAATATAGGCTTTAATTCATTAAAAAAAAAAAAAAACACATGAGCTTTTTCCAGTCACTACATCAGGCACTGGGAATACAGTGTTGAGTAAACAGATGCAGTCCCAGACCTTGGGTGCCTATGTGCTAGTTTCTGACACAGACACTGGCCTTTACCGGAATTAGTATGGTGAATAATGGGTGATGATCGCAGAAAGTTCAAGAAACAGGAGTGCTTACACATGTTTCTGGTAGTCTTTATTTCTTGACATATGTTTTGAGAGATGTCTAATGTGTCCCATAAAATGACTAATGATACACTATGCCTCCTTGGGCTGGACTCACCTCTCTAAATGGATCTGGCCTATTAAGCTATAAGGTCTGTGTTGGTCATAGCCTTTCTCCTTGCTATTCCTGATCCAACTTGAACTCTTACCCCATATTTCATGACCTAGTCCTAACCATTTAAGTTTCTGACATCTTAGTTAGGGGTTCATACCAGATGTTTGGTGGGAAGCTCAGATGAATGCTTTCTCCTGTTTTTCATTGGTTTCTTTTCTGCACTATAATTATATCTCCCTAAGACTATATTGACATATTTTTCCTTGGGCAAATGGTTCACCAACTTTGGCATAGTCTCTGGAATTCTGTATGTGAATCTATATGTATCCTTGACTTGTTTTGGTTGACTTCAGCCTCATGCACAGGTCCAAAACACTCACAGTGCTTTCCACACCTTTCCACTGTTTCATTGCTCTGGGCAATGTAATATATTTGAAATATGGAGGACAAGCATTTTACCCTTTTCCCTGCCCTTTCTGTTATTAATAATCACCATGACTTTTCAAAGTCTCACCCTTCTCCCTCCACCCGCCTCTCTCTGGAAGTGTCCTGTCTCCTGTCTAATTAATGGCCATAGTTTACAGACAGTGCAGCTGTCTACACATATGGTTCATTACCCTTAAGACAGAAAACGATGTAAGAGTTGAAGGTTTCTTTCTCAGGGTTCTTTGGGCAAGTATGAAGGATGAAATCATTAACGTGACTTTTAACTAAAACAGGTCCTTGTGGTATTGCATCATCTTGTTGTACTTCTAGTGCACTCACTAGAATCATTATAGCTTTTAAATCAGAGTTTATTAGCTTTAGTTTATAGCCAAATTTGCTTGGTGCCAGAGAGAACTGAAAAATAATAATAAAACATTTCACATTGTATCTGAGTTTTTGAAATGTCTCACATTTAGGATGAACTACCAATAATAAAATGAATTAATTAGAAAAGAGGACTCAGTATTTTCCTAGAAAGACAACAGGCTGATCATGAGAGCAGCTGACATGTTTTAGAGATGGGTGCACTTCTAAGTCTGGTGAGAGGGAGTTCTTGGGTGCTTTATAGAGTTGACTTTATTCATTCATGTGACACATATTTATTTATATTATTTGTCAGATGCAATATTAGGTTCTGGGTACTAGTAAACAAGAACTACTCCTTGCCCCCTAAGAAATTAAGGGATTGCTTTGCTCTTTTGATACCAATAAGATTGTTTAGTCTGCTTATCTGTTCAGCTTCCACCATCTTACAGGAATTCCTGGTAATTGTGACTACTGATGAATCAGACAACCTCCACCAAGTCCCTGTCTTTAGCTTCTGCCTTACCCAGGCCCTTATGGTGGCCTTTAGTTACTGCCACATGACTCTTCCTGTTTGGTTTCATAGCCAGGTCCTGTGCCTATGCCACCGTGTCAGGTGGTAGTCACCCTCATACCCACAATCTAGTGAGGAGGGAACTAATCATGGCTTGTGTGCCTGGGGCAGCCCTGAGAAATGGGTGCTTACTAAAAGTTATATCATCTTTCACTGTCTTTTTGCTTTTGTCTGTGGTTCTTTGCCCTCCACTGTTTTGTTTAACTGGAGGTCTATTCTACTACATCAAAAACTAATGATGTATTGTATGGTGACTAACATAACATAATAATATAAAATTAAAAAAAAAACTTTCCATCTTGCCTAGGACTTTAGCACCCAAGGACTTCTAGTTCATGACTGAGTGGTTCAGATCCTGTCTCTATTCTCTGATGAGATTTTCTCTTCCCTTTCATCTTTCATTTGTTAATTTCCTTTCTGTTCATCCTTTAAATGAAGGGTTCAAAATCTGGCTTCTACAATCCTTAAAAGGTCTTTGGATAGACTTCATGAAATGCATGGGCTCCTGAAATTATATCCACAAATTGTTTTTATGTGTGCCCATGCCATTTTCTAACAGAGAATTCATGAACTCTTCAGATTCTTAAAGTGATCCTCAAATATACTCCAACAACAAATTTTACTCTTTGTTGTTTTCACTCTACACTTTTGTCATTCTCTGAGCTATTGCCACCATGCTTACAATAGTTACTACCATATAAATACCACTCAGTCTCCAACTGTATCTCCAGATTAGAATTCTCTCTTGTTCAACTTCAGTTACCTACAGAACATTTTACTTCTAAGAATCTCATAGGCTACTCATATCCAAGCCCAACCTGTTGTCCTATTGTTCTCCTATAACTCTTTTGCCTATTGCTTCCTCTGATGTTTTTGTTTAGGGTTATCTTTAACTGAGACAAATAAAACAGAAATCTTGAGCTCCCCTCTTTCCCTCACCATTCCGTTTACACTGGTTTGTAGATATCACATATTGTACCAACTTTTTGCATACTACCTAAATCTCCTTATCCCTCTATCCTTTGCTATTGCTTTAGGTAAAACCTTTACTTTAAGACTATTGGCTTCTGTCTGTATCTATTTTTGCTACCCTCCAAAGTATCTTTTCCATACTGGCCAGAGAGATAATGCTCAAATGCATGTATAATGATGTCAATCATTTATTTAAAATGCTTTAATGCTTCCCTTGCTTACAGGATAGGATGATATAAAAATGCTCTTAGCACTTGCTGTAACACATCCATGATCTGATTCGTATCTGCCTCCCCAGGCTCATGTCTCGGTTACTTCTCATGTATATTGGTGTCTCCAATGCTTGAATGCTTCTTGTACTCATGCAGTAAAGTACCCTCCCATTGATCATGGGGCTTATTTCTTTTCTCCTTGACTCTATGTCCAACTATGTGATATGCTTTAACTAAAGAGATAGTAGCATATGTGATACAAGCAGTATCTTGAAAATCACTTGAATGACTAGCCTGATTTGTTTTTGTGCTTCTGCCGCCATCATGAGAAGGGCATGCCTAATCTATCCTGCAGGTCCTGGGAAAAGGATGTTGAATAAATGGAGCAGACCTATTTCAACTTTAAGTTGCTCTTAGCCAAGCACTGCCTAGAACATAGTCCTCTATAAATTAATAAGCAAGCGTAAATGACATAACCAGAATCCCATAGCTTAATGTTGTATGCCTCTGGGTTTTGGTGTAGTTTGTTACACAGTAAAAGCAAACTGATATATTTGTCATAAAACTTTTTGTACTCTGGCCCTATTCAACTGCTTGGTGCTACTCAAAGCCATAAACGCTTCCACTTAAGATTCTTTGATTCCCTTCAGATTCGTGTCTGCCTAGTAAATTCTTACTTATACTTTGTGACCCAAACCAAGCTTTTCTTCCTCAGTGAATTTTTATGTGAATCTGCCAAGGAAGTTGTCATTTTCTCTTTTGGGACATGTGGCATTTTCTACCATATTAACCTGCATTTGCAGCTTATCATATGTCTTTTTCCCCTACAAGTCTGGGTGCCCAAAGGACAGGGCTGTTTGTTTATCTTCAGAAAAGGTCAGGAAAGCATTTACAAAGGAAGACATATGTAAGTTGAGCAATGAAGGATGAAGATGAATAGGTAGGCAAGAGGTGGATCAAGAAAGTCTGGGTAACCAGGGAGCCGATGTAACCAGAAGTGTTTGTGACTAGATAATTACATTTTTCCTTGATATTTATTCTACTTCTCAAGTATTAATGGAGCCCATTGTTCAGTACAGTAAGGAGAGCTATTCCAGAAG
Source organism: Zalophus californianus (assembly GCF_009762305.2). NCBI lineage: Eukaryota > Metazoa > Chordata > Mammalia > Carnivora > Otariidae > Zalophus > Zalophus californianus. The sequence continues at coordinate 50,085,702 of NC_045605.1, forward strand.
CACAGTCCTGGATGTACCCTGGAACTCTGTGATTTTCTTCCCTTGGAGCAGGAAAGCCATGTGCAACATGGTCAGCACTTGCTTTTCTCTGGGCATTCTGTCCAGCTGTCGAGTCTGTGAGAGATATTGGCATTTACAACCATTACAATGCAACTATCCTGGCTGCTTGCCACAGTGGGACCCATGTCCAAATGGCTACCATTTGGCAGGACATCTGCTCAGCCACTGGAAGGGCTTTGGATGCAGCAACATGCCCACAGAGAAGACATTGCACTCTGCCCTTTGGGGGAGGAGGTTACATTGCATTTCCACCCATGCAAGAGATGAAGAGTGAGAGTGACTCAGAGGGGGGCCTTTCCATTGTGGCTGTGATCCTTCATGGCCTTCAGGTTTGGGAACCCTGACAATATGTTTAGAATGTACTTAATGAGAACTTGATGAGAAAAGCCAGACTGAGTGGGTTCCCATCCTGGCTGCATTACTTTACCATGTGATCTTGGGACATGTTACTTAACCTGTCCATTACTTGCACTGATTCCATCAATAAATGTCAGCTATTTTTATTTTTAGACAGCACCTTAGGGTGTGTCATGTGCTCTGGGACTCTGAGGCTGCCAAGGATTTCCATGCAGTGCCCTTCAATGACACTCAATTCCTACTCCAGTTGACATCACACTATACCCCAGCCATACTGAAACACTTGTATTTCCCTGAAATTTTAACATGCTTACTGACACTTCATGGTCTTTGCACATGATCCTCTGTCTGCTGGAAAACTCTCATTGTCTCCTTATCAAGTTAATGCTTCATCATTTAAGATCTCCTGAAAGCTATCTTTGATTACCTCTAGGCTACATATTGCCATAACTCTCTGTGTACTGACCCCTGATATTGGATGCATGGATGGATTGATGGATTAGGTACTTACGCATGATATGTATTACTCTCATTTAATTAATCCTTAAACAGTCAAATTAAGTGCTGTATTATCTTCTTGAAAATTAAAAAAAAATCTATTTGTTCTTGTTTCAAATACAGATTGTAGCCCACAAGGGAGGCAATCGAAAGCCCAATCCTAGAGAATGAGGTTGGAACAATTACATGCTGCTTTCCTATCCAGATCTCCTCCAGCATGATTATGTTCAGCCAAATTGACCAGCTGGAAAGAGCTGATTTGGGGAATTGGTTATTGGTCCAATATAGACATTTGTTTGGCTGAATCTAACCATGTTTAAGATGATTTTAGTTAAGTGGAATTGTATGTACATGCTGTTACTGGATTTAGGAATAAAGATGAAGCCATTTGACCCCTAGAAATTCTGTATTTTTTTTGTTAAAGTTGAGGCTAGCCAGCCTCCTAGGCAGACAAGTGATTGTCCAGTATATGAAATTTGAAGAACTCTATGGGGCTTACGTGTCCAGAAACAAGTTTCTTTCCAACTTGAGATCAGACCTAAAATTCTTACCATTTTATCCAGTTTTTGAGTTAAATTTGTATCTCTAGAAATTTGCAGTAGTAAGATAACTTTGTTAACTGAAATTGATAGTGTCTTAACCAATGTAATTAAAATAATAATAAACATTAACATATTTGTTCATTTAACAAGTAAATCTTTCTTATATAACATACACTAAACACCTTTCTATTGATACATGTTTGGAATAGGTCAATGAATAAAGCAAATACAGATTCCAGGACCTCACAGTCTGGTAAGGAAACAGAAGCTAATGAATGAACATACCATATAAGCAGAATGCAAACAATATTGGAAGGCAATAAATGCTATGAAAAAAATAAATAAGATACTAATTTTTATACTTTATATAGGCCTTTCACATATCATGTGATACTTCTGTATACCTTGAGGTAAGCAGAGGACATATTATTTCTATTTATAGATGAGGAAACTGAGGCAAAAAGGCAATATGGTGTCAGGTCCTGTCTGGTCCTACTCTTCCTCATAGCTTGAAGTATCTGAAAACACCTGTTAGCTTAGATTAAACAGATATTTAAATAATTACAAGAAAGCATTCTTGGGATGTATATCAAATGGTCTTGGTCTTAGTATGGGTCAAATTTGTAGACTAGTTCTACAATATGGCACCTCTTACCTTTTAGCTGAGACTCTAACTTCCTCGTTTATAGATTAGTGTTAGAACCTAATTCTTGTTCTTAGTGTCTTCTGTGCCTGCCAGATAATCTTGAGAACTAGAGTTCTGCTGGTATGCTTGCTAGTCACCCCTCTGCGTGCCATGATTCTAGGGTTTAGAGTCTTCTCCCTGAACCTCTGCTTACTAGTTGTCGCCTTGATTCATAAAGACATATACACTCATGACAGATGCTCTTGGTTATGGAGCATTGAGTGAATTCAGTGTAAGGGCCCTAGGAATGGGCAGGCAGGGCCAGAGTGGGAGAGTACCCCAAACTAGAGGCAAGACAGGAACTCAGAATCAGGACAGAGATCTAAATGGGACAGAAGTAAAGGTAGCAGATAAACAAATGATATTAGGTAGACAAAAAGAAACACATTTGGAGGAATTATAAAAACTTTCAGGGATTCAAATGATTATCTTAATGATAAAAATGAAATATCATTAATAATAATTTACTCTTATTTTGTGTTCCATTTATTTTTTGGATACTAGAATATATACTTAACATATACCTTTTAATCTTCCAAAGAATCACTTAAGTAATATGACATTTTTAAAAGCTGAAATTTGGCTCACAGAAATTAAATGATTTTATGAGTTTCAGAGCTAATAAAAAGAAGGTTCTAGAGGTTCTAGAACCAAATTATGGATTCATACCAAATAGCTTTGTGCCTTGATCAAGTTTCCTCATATATTAAAAAAAATAGAGCTAAAAACTTACCTTATGGGGTGTGGGGAAGTTTAAATAAAATTATGAATAAAAATAAGAGCCCAGATCTGGCATATGGTACACATTCAGCTATTTTGTAATTACTATTCTTATTGTGTTCCTGCATCTATGTTTACCCAGTTGGGTCTAGCTCAGACTATAACAGAGCTGCTGCCCCTCATTGTGACTTAGGGCAGGTGAGTGGTCGAATTAATGGCTGTAAATCTTACTGGGTGCAACTCATGAGCAGTTCTATGGCTACCAAAGAGAGGCTGGCAAGACATTAGTATTCATGATGCTATTTATCTCCCTATTCACTAGGAGGTGTTTTGAAATTGATGCTTTTACTTAGTTTCAAATTGTTTCTGTTACATGTTTTGGTGTCTTTGCAGAATGGATATTCATTTCACAATTACTTTTGGTATTTGTAATACATAGAACAACCTCTACATATTGAGCCATGACACTTCAGCTCCTTACTCATTGTTCTTATATTCCATTGTCAGAACCCTAGCACATCAGTTCCCCTTGGTGTAGTAGAGAGGGGGGACAAAAGCGAACAATTCTGGTTCTATTTCCTGCCAGCCATGTGAACACAAATCACTTAACTCCCTGGAATAAAAAAAAAAAAAAAAGATGAATAGCTTATATTTCCCAGGGTTGTGAGGTTAAAAGGAACAATACACTAAAAATGATAAGCATATAATATAGGTGCTTAATAAATATAATTTCCTTTCCCTACCATCTTAAACTCTGAGCCATCAGAGAAATGATGGGATTAAGGAAGGATAGTGGCCTGCTATTTCTCTCTTCCTATTCCCTCTCCCTCACCTCCTCCTCCTCCTTCCCTTCTTCCCTCTGATATATCTGTCAGATAACCCTGTTCTCAAATCTGGAACACCAATGCACAAAATTGATACAGTGAGCTCCTCTGGCAAACCCAATCGCATAACCAATTTTCAGACCTAAAACTCAATGCCCAGAGCAAGTCACATGTCTTGTCAGACTATCAGAGCTCTACAAAGCTTGCATGGTAATAGGGTGGATTCAATGAGAGAACTGGAACTGTAAATGTAATCAAATTTACCAGAAATAAGTATAGGTCCACAAGTTGATTTCACTGACATTTGTTCAAGTAGTTGGAATAAGGACACTCACATATCAAATCCTGGTTCTGCCACTTATTATCTTGACATGTAACCTCTCTATGTCTAACTCATCATTTCTATAGAAAGAGGATAATAATATACTCTTCCTTGTAGGACTATTGTTGAGATTATATGAGTTAATGTATATAAAAGTTTAGAATGGTGCCTGATACCTAGCAAACACTATATAAGTGTTAGCAATTACTACATATTATTATTACTATTATTATTATTTACTATCATTATTATTATCAGTCCTTGAATTATGAACACCTATCTGTATATAAACAAACTTTCTCTGACACCATCAACATATAGGAACTGTTTAATGGAATAATGGAAACAAATCATTTTCACAAGTTTTATTTGCCTGAATTTTTTTCCTTCCTTCCATATTCCCTAATGATTTTTTTTTTTGCCAGATATAAAGTTTTAGTTTGACAATATGTACTTTTTATTTCCATTCAGTGCATTTAAAATATTGATCCATTTTCTTCTGGCTTGCATGGTTTCTGATAAGCCTTCTCTATCATCCTTATCTTTATTTCTCTGTGTGTACTAGGCTTCTTTTTTTTTTCTGTCTGAATTTAGCATTTTTTTCTTTGCCACTGGGTTTCAACAATCTGATTTGATACCCTTTGCTCTGTATGTGTGTGTGTGTGTGTGTGTGTGTGTGTGTGTGTGTGTGTGTTTGTATGAATGAGTACATGCATGCAAATGCATGTAGAGTTACCCTTCTTGGAGTATATGGAGATTCTTGTATCTGTGTTTACAGAATTCTTTACATTTTGAATATTTGAGGACAGTATTTATTTATATATTTTGTCCCATTTCCCTTTTTGGGACTTCAATTAAGCATGTTATATTACTTGATATTATTTCACAAGTCATCGAGGCTCTGTTAAAAATTTCAGTCCCTCTCTGTCTTTGTTTAAGTTAGTTAGATTTTATTGCTTTGTCTTCAAGATTATAATTTTTTATTCAGCTCTTATCTTTTTTCCATTTCTTTCCTCAGTATGTTCATGTTTTCTTTTAAGTACATCTATCTACTTATTTGTAATAGTTGCTTTAGCATTTTTGCTACTGTTCCATCATTTAGGACCTTTTTGTTTTGTTTCTTTTGACAGGTATCTCAACTAGTTATTGATAATATTCTCTGGTATGTGATTTTTTAACTTTTGACATGGTAGGTTTGCTATGGTAGGTTTCTGGGCATGGTAGGTTCATATTACTGAAATTCTGGACTTTTTTGTCTTCATTTTTAAAGAATATTGCACTTATATGCATGTATTTGCTGAAGAGTTTTATCCCTTCAGTGCCTAGTTTTAACTTTTGCTATGCTGAATCTGGTGTACCATCATTCCCATCATAGTTTGGTCTTACTTCTTTGGCAACACTTTGAGTTTTCCACTGCTTGCCTCAGATGATCACTAAGTCCTCTCCATGCTGAATGATCCAATACCAAGCATCTACAGCCCTGTGTAAGCTTGGGGAATCATCCAGTTTATGTCACTCTGGTCTTTCTTTGACTAAAAATGTAGTTTGAGTTTCTACATGCATACTCTTGTTGGATTTCTGGTTGTTTTTCAATGTAACTCTCCACTTTATGGGAATCTTCCTTACTATTTTGAGCCACCTAAGCCTTTCTGAACTGTGATTTCCATCTCCACAACTCAGCAAAGTCATCAGACTCTGTTCAGATTCTCTGTCTCTACCCTTGCAGTCTGAATATTTTCTTCAGGTAGATCCAAAGAAAATACAGCCTTATTTTATTTACCTTCTCTAACGATTACAGCCCTGAGGTTCCTAATGTCCAATGTCTGAAAACACTTCTCTCTTGTCTAGTTTTCTAGTTCTTTACAGTTGGAGACTATATCCAGTACTGCTAATCCATCTTAGCCAGAAGTAGAATTCAGTTTTTATTTTTTTGCCATATCTGTAACCATTTGTTTTAGCATTATTTATTGAATAATCTATTCTTTCTCCTACTGAATTCCTTTGGTGTAAATGCAAAAAAATCAATTGACTATATAAATGTGATTACTTCCAAACTATTTATATATTTGTTTTTTATTATGCTAATACAGTTATGTTTTGTTTATTTTAGCTTTATAGTAAATCCTAAAATCAGGTAGCCTGAGAATTCAAGCTACATTTTTCTTTCTTAAGATTGTTTTGGCTACAAGATGTCCATCGACAGATGAATGGATAAAGAAGATGTGGTGTATATACACAATGGAATATTATGCAGCCATCAAAAGGAATGAGATCTTGCCATTTGCAACGACGTGGATGGAACTGGAGGGTGTTATGCCTAGTGAAATAAGTCAATCAGAGAAAGACATGTATCATATGACCTCACTGATATGAGGAATTCTTAATCTCAGGAAACAAACTGAGGGTTGCTGGAGTGGGGGTGGGGTGGGAGGGGTGGGGTAGCTGGATGATAGACATTGGGGAGGGTATGTGCTATGGTGAGCATTGTGAATTGTGCAGGACTGTTGAGTCACAGATTTGTACCTATGAAACAAATAATGCAATATATGTTAAGAAAAAAAAGAAGAAGAAGATAGCAGGAAGGGAAGAATGAAGGGGGAGGAAATCGGAGGGGGAGACGAACCATGAGAGACGATGGACTCTGAAAAACAAACTGAGGGTTCTAGAGGGGAAGGGGGTGGGAGGATGGGTAAGCCTGGTGATGGGTATAAAGAGGGCACGTTCTGCGTGGAGCACTGGGTGTTATGCACAAACAATGAATCATGGAACACTACATCAAAAACTAATGATGTAATGTATGGTGATTAACATAACAATAAAAAATTTAAAGAAGAAAAAACAAACAAACAAACAAAAAGATTGTTTTGGCTACTAGAGATACTTAACATTTTCATTTAATTTAATATTGAGTTGTTACTCCTCAAATTTTTGCAGAGCTTTTTGATTTGTATTGTGATATTTGTATATAGATTAATTTATGGAGAAAGATTATAGTATTGAGTTATCCAAATAATTAGAATTGTATCATTCTTCATTTATTTAGGTCTTTTTATTAGTTCCATTTAGCAGTATTTTTAAATTTTCCATGTAGAAGTCTTGTACATTTGCCATTTCAATTACTCCTATGTATTTGATGTGGGTTTTTTGATGCTATTATGGTATTTTAGAATTTTATTTACTTAGAACTTTATTTGGAAATTATTTACTGCTAGTACATGGAAATATGATAGATTTTGTTTATTGATCTAATATTTTCTCACAGATTATCTTATCCAGTTTCAGGTTTTGCTTCTATGTGATGGATGCCACCTTAGAAACACCCATCCAACATCCTATCCCTAGACATTTATTATCATTTACATCCAAGTGAATGTATGAAAAAAAGAGAGACAAGAGTTCTATTTCTGTCTCCCTGAAATCCTTTCCTGGTTTCCTGCTTAAAACTCATTTCTTTCCCTATGAACACTGTAATATAGTTTATTTTTACAGCTGGAACACTTTTTAAGTCAAAAAGAGTTAATATTTAAAAGATGTAAATCAGCATTGCAAATATGGTTGAAATGACTCCTTCTATCCCTGTATGAATACCACCTTGCAATATTGCTACTCCTCCTATTAAGAGGTGGAATTATTTCTCCATGCCTTGAATCTATTTTATACCACTTGAACATGGCCTGATTTTATGACTTACATTGATTAATAGACTATGACAAAGTGGCATATGGGAATTCCGGGTGTAGACCTCAAAAAGTCTTGCAGTTCCTGTTCTATTCCTCTCTGAATGCTATTCTAAGACCACCACTTGAAACAGCCAGTCTACGAGGAGGTTGAAAGGTTGTGCATAGCAGAAATAAGCTGGCTTTGGAGCTTCCCTAGGACAAGTAGTCAATAGCCAGAAGCAAAGGAACCATTCTAGAACGTCTAGCCACAGCAAATTACCAGATGACTTCAACTTCATGAAGAATTTAAAGTGAGACCAGAATAATTAGAATTGTATTTTAAGACACTACATTTTGGAGCAATTAGTTATATAATACTTATATGGCTAGGAATATTCAGGGTAAACCAAGTCTTGTGATTAATAATAATTTACATCAATCCTTTTTATGAAGATATCATCACCCTTTTCACATGAAGTTATGTTCTTTACCCTCACCTTATAAATTTAATAAACATGTCTTGAGATGTGAGGTTTGTTGTTGTTGTTGTTGGTGGTGGTGGTGGTGGTGGTGGTGGTGTGTGTGTGTGTGTGTGTGCTTGGAGTAAAGGGTTCCAATAATCAGAAACTGCAAAAGATGTGGAGAAGAAAAGGATATAGTTGATTTTGAAAGATCTTTTACACAAGGCACTGTTACTCCATTCTTCATAGCATAAAAATAACAACAAAACAAAATGAAACACAACAAAGCAGTCCCTAGTGACATTTTTCTATGTCGCTGACCCTAGTAAAGTGTTAAAGATACAGTACCAGTTTCAAGCTTTTTTACTTTCCCTCTTTTCTGTAGGCTTCCACTCCTCTCTCTTTTCATTCTTTGTCCAGGCATAGTACAATACATACAATAATGATTTACCATGCAAAGTGACAATCTCAGCAACAGCAAGATGGCGGAGGAGTAGGAGACCTGGATTTCATCTGGTCTCAGGAATTCAGCTGATAGGGATCAAACCATTCTGAACACCTACGAACTCAACAGGAGATCGAAGAAAAGAATAGCAACTCTCTGAACAGAAAAGTGACCACTTACTAGAAGGTAGGACGTGCGGAGAAGTGAATCCGAGGTGATATTCGGGAGGATAGACGGCGGGGGAGGGGGCCTCTGTTGGCCGCTTTTGGCAAGTCATAGAGCTGCGGAACACAAAATCAGAACTTTTAGAAGTGGGCTCCAATGAGGGACGTCGCTCCAGTGGGTAAGCTGGGGGTGGAACCCTCGCGGGACAGTGTGGTCTCAGGACCCTCAGGGTCACAGAAAGACTGGGGGTGCCTGAGTGCAGCAGAGCTCCCAGGTATTGGAGCGGGAAAGCCGGCTGCAGAGACGGAGCTAAGGTGCGGGCTCTCAGCTCGGGGTTGCCATAAACTGTGATCCGCAGCCCAGTCGGGCCACTGCTCCTGCAGCAGGGACCCAACAAGCAGCAGATCCGGGGAGACACCCCTTCTTCCCCTGGGAGGAGTGGCGCAGGAGCGCACGGCAGGGATCTGCTGGGTTTGGAGACTCCACACGGGGTCGGGTGCCAGAGATAGAAACACTTGGTCACAGGCCGGGTGAGCACGGAGTGCGGCCGGAGACTGGGGACCCGGGCGTGACTGCTTTTCTCTGGGGGCGCACTGAGGAGCAGGACCCGAGTTCTCAGCTTCTCCAGGCAGAGATTGGGAGGCCACCATTTTCACTCTGGTCCTCCAAAGCTTTACTGAGAGCTTGCAGGGAACAAAAGCTCCTGAGAGCAAACCTGAGCAGATTGCTTAGCCCGGGCTGAAAAGGGCAGGGCAATTCCGCCTCCGGCAAAGACATCTGGGAACCCCAGCAACAGGCCACTCCCCCAGAAGATCAGCACGAACAGCGAGCTAGCCAAGACCAAGTTTACCAATCAAGGAGAACGGGAGAACTCCAGCACGAGGGGAATACTGCACATAGAATTCATGGCTTTTTTACCATGATTCATTAGTTTTTCAAAGTTAATTTTTTTAACTGTTTTTTTTTAATTTTTCTTTTTCCCTTTTTCAACCAACATCTTATCAATCCTTTTTTTTAAAAAAAACATTTTTTATTTTTCATTTTTAGAATCATATTTTATCCCTTCATAGTAGTTACCCTTATTTTTGGCATATGTATATAAGTTGTTCTCTCTTTAAAATTTTGCGATACAGTTTCTTCTAACAGATCAAAATATACCCTAAATCACTAGTGTATGGCTTTGTTCTAGTCTCCTGCCTGATCACATTCTCTCCCTTTCCTTTTTCTTTTTTTTTTAATTTTCTTTCCTTTTTCAAACAACTTTTTATCAATTCCTTTTATAAAATCTTTTATAATTTTCATCTTTACAGTCATCTTCCATCCCTTCATTGTATCAACCCTTATTTTGTACATATATAAGTCTTTCTTCCTTTAAAATTTTAGGAGGCACTTTCTTCTAACAGACCAAAATACGTCCCAAATCTAGTGTGTGGCACTGATCTATGCACTAGCCTGATCATATCTGATCATATTTTGTTTTTTTTTTTGTTCTGTTTTTGTTTGTTTTTATCTTTATCTTTTTCTCTTTTTTTTTCTCTTTCTTTTTTCGTTCTTTTTTCATTCTTTCCCTTTCTTTTCCCCTGGTTTCAGGTCTTTTCTAATTTGTATAGAGTATATTTTCTGGGGATGTTGTTAAACTGTTAGAACTTTGTTCTCTCATTCATCTAGTCTCCTCTGGACAAAATGAGAAGATGAAAGAAATCACCTCAGCAAAAAGAACAAGAGGTAGTACCGTCTGCCAGGGACCTACTCAATATGGACATTAGTACGATGACAGACCTAGAGTCCAGAATCATGACTTTAAAGATACTAACTGGGCTTGAAAAAAGCATGGAAGTTATTAGAGAAACGTTTCTAGAGAAATAAAAGAACTAAAATCTAACCAGGTTGAAATCAAAAAGGCTATTAATGAGGCGCAATCAAAAATGGGGGCACTAACTGCTAGGATAAATGAGGCAGAAGAGAGAATCAGCGATATAGAAGACCAAATGATGGAAAATAAAGAGACAGAGAAAAAGAGAGAGAAACAACTACAGGATCACGAGGGCAAAATCCGAGAGATAAGCAATACGATAAGATGAAACAACATTAGAAAAATTGGGATCCCAGGAGTAGAAGAAATAGAGATAGGGGCAGAAGGTATATTAGAGCAAATTATAGCAGAGGACTTCCCTAATGTGGGGAAGGAAATAGGCATCACAATCCAGGAGGCACAGAGAACCCCACTCAAAATCAATAAAAATAGGTCAACACCCCGACATCTAATAGTAAAACTTACGAGTCTCAGAGACAAAGAGAAAATCCTGAAAGCAGCTTGGGAGAAGAGATATGTAACCTACTATGGTAGAAACATTAGATTGGCAACAGACCTATCCACAGAGACCTGGCAGGCCAGAAAGGACTGGCATGCTATCTTCAGAGCACTAAATGAAAAAAATATGCAGCCAAGAACAATATATCCAGCTAGGCTGTCATTGAAAATAAATAGAAGGAGAGATAAAAATCTTCCAGGACAAAAAAAACTAAGGAATTTGCAAACACAAAACCAGCCCTCCAAGAAATATGGAAAGAGGTCCTCTAAGCAAAAAGAGAGCCTAAAAGCAGCATAGATCAGAAAGGAACAGAGACAATATACAGTAACAGTCACCTTACAGGCAATACAATGGCACCAAATTCATACCTTTCAATAGTTACCCTGAATGTAAATGGGCTAAATGCCCCAATCAAAAGACACAGGCTATCAGATTGGATTAAAAAACAAGACCCATCAATATGCTGTCTGCAAGAGACTCATTTTAGACCCAAAGACACCCCCACATTGAAAGTGAGGTGGTGGAAAACCATTTACCATGCTAATGGACACCAAAAGAAAGCTGGGGTGGCAATCCTTATATCAGACAAATTAGATTTTAAAACAAAGGCTGTAATAGAGATGAGGAAGGACACTATATCCTACTTAAAGTGTCTATTCAAGAAGAAGATCTAACAATTGTAAATATCTATGCCCCTAACATGGGAGCAGCCAATTACATAAGCCAATTAATAACAAAAGCAAAGAAAAACATCGACAACAATACAATACTAGTGGGGGACTTTAACACCCCCCTGACTGAAATGGACAGATCATCTAAGCAAAAGATCAACAAGGAAACAAAGACTTTAAATGAAACACTGGACCAAATGGACTTCACAGACATATTCAGAACATTCCATCCCAAAGCAACGGAATACACATTCTTCTCTAGTGCCCATGGAACATTCTCCAGAATAGATCACATCCTAGGTCACAAATCAGGTCTCAACCAGTACCAAAAGTTTAGGCTTGTTCCCTGCATATTTTCAGACCACAATATTTTGAAACTAGAACTCAATCACAAGAGGAAAGTTGGAAAGAACTCACATACATGGAGGCTAAAGAGCGTCCTACTAAAGAATGAATGGGTCAACCAGGAAATTAAAAAAATTCATGGAAAGCAATGAAATTAAAAACACAACTCTTCAAAATCTTTGGGATACAGCAAAGGCAGTCCTGAGAGGAAAGTATATATAGCAATACAAGCCTTTCTCAAGAAACAAGAAAGGTCTCAAATACACAACCTAACCCTACACCTAAACGAGGTAGAGAAAAAACAGCAAATAAAGCCGAAACCCAGCAGGAGAAGAGAAATAATCAAGATCAGAGCAGAAATCAATGAACTAGAAACCAAAAGAACAGTAGAACAGATCAACGAAACTAGGAGCTGGTTCTTTGAAAGAATTAACACGATTGATAAACCCCTGGCCAGACTTATCAAAAAGAAAAGAGAAAGGACCCAAATCAACAAAATCATGAATGAAAGAGGAGAGATCACAACCAACACCAAAGACATACAAACAATTATAAGAACATATTATGAGCAACTCTATGCCAGCAGTTTAGATAACCTGGAAGAAATGAGTGCATTCCTAGAGATGTGTCAACTACCAAATTTGAACCAGGAAGAAATAGAAAACCTGAACAGACCTGTAACCACTAAGGAAATTGAAGCAGTCATCAAAAATCTCCCAACAGGGCACCTGGGTGGCTCAGTTGGTTAAGCGACTGCCTTCAGCTCAGGTCATGATCCTGGAGTCCCGGGATCAAGTCCCGCATCGGGCTCCCTGCTCAGCAGGGAGTCTGCTTCTCCCCTGACCCTCTTCCCTCTCATGCTCTCTATCTCTCATTCTGTCTCTCAAATAAATAAATAAATAAAATCTTCTAAAAAAAAAAATCTCCCAACAAACAAAAGCCCAGGGCCAGATGGCTTCCCAGGGGAATTCTACCAAGCATTTAAAGAAGAATTAATACCTATTCTCCTGAAACTGTTCCAAAAAATAGAAATGGAAGAACAACTTCCAAACTCGTTTTATGAGGCCACCATTACCTTGATCCCAAAACCAGACAAAGACTCCATCAAAAAGGAGAATGACAGACCAATATCCTTGATGAACATGGATGCAAAAATTCTCACCAAAATACTAGCCAATAGGATCCAACAGTACATTAAAAGGATTATTCACCACGACCAAGTGGGATTTATCCTTGGGCTGCAAGGATGGTTCAACATCCACAAATCAATCAACGTGATACAATACATTAACAAAAGAAAGAACAAGAGCCATATGATCCTCTCAATAGATGCAGAAAAAGCATTTGACAAAGTACAGCATCCTTTCTTGATCTAAACTCATCAGAGGTTAGGGATAGAGGGTACATACCTCAATATCATAAAAGCCATCTATGAAAAACCTACAGCGAATATCATTCTCAATGGGGAAAAGCGGAGAGCTTTCCCCCTAAGGTCAGGAACGTGGCAGGAATGTCCACCATCACCACTGCTTTTCAACATAGTATTAGAAGTCCTAGCCACAGCAATCAGACAACAAAAAGAAATCAAAGGCATCCAAATCGGCAAAGAGGAAGTCAAACTCTCACTCTTTGCAGATGATATGATACTGTATGTGGAAAACCCAAAAGACTCCACCTCAAAACTGCTAGAACTCATACGGGAATTCAGTCAAGTAGCAGGATATAAAATCAATGCACAGAAATCAGTGGCATTCCTATACACCAACAACAAGACAGAAGAGAGACAAATCAAGGAGTCGATCCCATTTACAATTGCACCCAAAACCATAAGATACCTAGGAATAAATTTAACCAAAGAATCTGTACTCAGAAAACTATAAAATACTCATAAAAGAAATTGAGGAAGACACAAAGAAATGGAAAAACGTTCCATGCTCATGGATTGGAAGAACCAACATTGTGAAGATGTCAATGCTACCTAGAGCAATCTACACATTCAATGCAATCCCCATCAAAATACCATCCACTTTTTTCAAAGAAATGGAACAAATAACCCTAAAATGTGTATAGAACGAGAGGAGACCCCGAATAGCCAGAGGAATATTGAAAAAGAAAAGCAAAGCTGGTGGCATCACAATTCCCGACTTCTAGCTCTATTACAAAGCTGTCATCATCAAGACAGTATGGTACTGGCACAAAAACAGACCCATAGATCAATGGAACAGAATTGAGAGCCCAGAAATGGACCCTCAACTCTATGGTCAACTCATCTTTGACAAAGCAGGAAAGAATGTCCAATGGCAAAAAGACAGTCTCTTCAACAAATGGTGTCGGAAAATTGGACAGCCACATGTAGAAGAATGAAACTGGACCATTTTCTTACACCACACAAAAAATAGACTCCAAATGGTTGCAGGAGCTAAACGCGAGACAGGAGTCCATCAAAATCCTAAAGGAGAACACAGGTAGCAACCTCTTTGACCTCAGCCACAGCAACTTCTTCCTAGAAACATCGCCAAAGGCAAGGGAAGCAAGGGCAAAAATGAACTATTGGGATTTCATCAAGATAAAAAGCTTTTGCACAGCAAAAGAAACAGTCCACAAAACCAAAAGACAACCGACAGAATGGGAGAAAATTTTTGCAAATGACATATCAGATAAAGGGCTAGTATCCAAAATCTATAAAGAACTTATCAAACTCAACACCCAGAGAACAAATAATCCAATCAAGAAATGGGCAGAAGACATGAACAGAGATTTTTCCAAAGAAGACATCCAAATGGCCAACAGACACATGAAAAAGTGCTCAACATTGCTCGGCATCAGGGAAATCCAACTCAAAACCTCAATGAGATTCCACCTCACACCAGTCAGGATGGCTAAAATTAACAAGTCAGGAAATGACAGATGTTGGCAGGGATGCGGAGAAAGGGGAACCCTCCTACACTGTTGGTGGTAATGCAAGCTGGTGCAGCCACTCTGGAAAACAGGATGGAGGTTCCTCAAACAATTGAAAGTAGAGCTACCATACGATCCAGCAATTGCACTACTGGGTATTTACCCCAAAGATACAAATGTAAGGATCTGAAGGAGTACGTGCACCCCAATATTTATAGCAGCAATATCCACAGTAGCCAAACTGTGGAAAGAGCCAAGATGTCCATCGACAGATGAATGGATAAAGAAGAGGTGGTGTATATACACAATCGAATATTATGCAGCCATCAAAAGGAATGAGATCTTGCCATTTGCAAGACGTGGATGGAACTGGAGGGTGTTATGTTGAGTGAAATAAGTCAATCAGAGAAAGACATGTATCATATGACCTCACTTATATGAGGAATTCTTAATCGCAGAAAAGAAACAGAGGGTTGCTGGAACGTTGGGTGGTGGGAGGGATGGGGTGGCTGGGTGATAGACATTGGGGAGGGTATGTGCTACAGTGAGCGCTGTGAATTGTGCAAGACTGTTGAACCACAGGTCTGTACTTCTGAAACAAATAATGCAATATATGTAAGAAAAAAAGAAGAAGAAGATAGCAGGAGGGGAAGAATGAAGGGGAGTAAGTCGGAGGGGGATACGAACCATGAGAGACAATGGACTCTGAAAAACAAACTGAGGGTTCTAGAGGGATGGGGGGTGGGGGATGGGTTAGCCTGGTGATGGGTATTAAAGAGGGCACATTCTGCGTGGAGTACTGGGTGTTATGCACAAACAATGAATCATGGAACACTACATCAAAAACTAATGATGTAATGTATGGTGATTAACATAACAATAAAAAATTTAAAAAAAATAAAAATAAAAGTGACAATCTCATTCCAAGACAGTCTTTGTCAAATTAGACCTCGGTCACATTGATTGGAGTCTTTGGTATTCCAAAACTCCTCAGACCCTCACTTAGAGTTAATTTCTTGTTTTGTTCCCCAGATGGCTAATCACATTCATGTAGTTTGGGTTTTTCTAATTTAACTCTCAGAAGATATTCCTATTACTTTCATGGATAAATCCCTGGTATCTTCACTGCCATCTTGGTCTCTGAAAGGATTTATGCTGGTCTTTTACTGCCTCTGAGTCTGAGGAAAAAGAAGGAAACTCACCTGACTGAAACTTGCTTATGAGGTCTCTGAAGAAATTTGCAGAAGCTAATCTACTGGGTGAGGGAGCAGATATTTGTCAGGTCATTGCTAGTTTCTGATAGATCTCTACAGGGTATTAGGCATTAGACTTTTCATTTACAGTTATAATCAAAATGCAGAAGGGAAGACATGTAGTTCAATGACTTGATAGAACTTAATTTCTTTCCTTGTAATGTTAGGGCATAATAACAGTAGTACAATTATGTAAATCTTAAGACCATGCACACACACACACATACTACAAGCACACACACGCATTTCCTACAAGACTGGGTCTGAATTAAGGGGATAAACACCTTCTGCTACCTGCTATTAGAACTGAAACTCTGGTTGACTGGGGAAAAGATGAAAAGATTTTTAATATAAACAGTAGGCTCTTATCTTAGAATTGATAATATTCTTGCATGCCCTAAACAGTGTTTATTTTTTCATTCTCTCTTTCTGAGTGATAAGATGGGAAGGGCAAAAAATGGAGTGGTTTAAGGAAAAATAACTAATGACTGTGCTAAATATGCTGATAAAAAATTAGCCTTAGGACAGGGTATAAAATGTATTTTTGCAGGTAATCAATGGCTTAGGCCAACTTACCTAGCAATCACATTGCTGTTCGAAGCTGCAACTCCAGTAAGCTGTTAAAAAGCATGAGAAAGCATCCATCTGGTTGGGGTGTACCCATATTACTTACCCAGAGAACTTAGACAAAGGAACAATGGAATGAACAATGGAATGAAATCTAGGGATCTGTTGATCCTGTTTCTATCTCTCTATTCTCTTTGTGTCTCCGTCTCTGTCTCTCTCCCCATTTCTCTCCATCTCTCTTTTCTTTTTAAATCTATGACCTAAATTTGGTCTAGGAAATATTTTTTGCTCTGCCTTTGCTGTCTTCTGTTACTACTTGCGTCAGGGTGGGTTATATGCCCAGGTCCATCTAAGAATGATAACTTGATTTTAGAACTTGAATCTGCATTTAGACTGTGATGAGTGTGTACATTTAGACTGTAATGAATATGCAGTTGAAATTATTTATTAGTACTTGTTAAAGTATTAATAATGGATTGAGAATAATGGAAAGAAGTTGAAACTAAAATATGTGTTGCTTCTACAAAAGTCATTGTGGTATTGCGATAGAGCTTTGCCCTTCTACTTTATCACTGGTGAGCAATGTTATACTTGGTCAGGAAGTCACAACTCTTGTAAAACTTTATTAGTGTTCAAGATCATTAACAGGAAGCAGACAGGAAAAAGAAGTAAATATAAAGTGTCAGTTTCAGACAGTCAGAGACAAGTTCATTGAGCTGTAAATTAAATGCCACAAAATATGCAGATTGTAAAAATGTCTATTCTCTGCAAAGCTGTTAAACTTTAAAAGGTCTTTTCAATTAGAATGACTGAGGTCAGTATTATGTCATGTTGCTATGGAGAAGTCATTGGGTATAGGAAAATGGGTGGGGAAATTTTTTAAGTATATAAAAGGATCCACTGGCAATAAATGTTTGCCAGCCTTGTCAACTACATGCTATAGTTTCCTTTCCTTGTCTTCTTGTTAAAGTCCTGCATGCATTGATAAACTTTTGGGATTTTCTTGCTAATATTTATTTACATTATTTTTATAATTGTGCCATCTCCTTTGTGTTACCTTTGTCTCTGAATCTGACCCCAGTTTTGAGTCATGAATAAGTGCATTACCATAGACATATTAGAAATCTCAGGTGGAGGCATCCTGGCTGAGACTGGCTTATGAGTCTATATTCTATCATAATTAGAGAGGCAGGCCTCTGATATGATGCACAATGGGACATTTCCCCAAAGACTGAGTATGTTTAGATGCAGAATGGTCAAAAGTTGATAAATGTCTGCCACATCTATTACTTTGTTGCTCAATCAAAAATACATACTGTTTTCATTTTTAATGAAGCAAGGAGGGAAGGAAAAACATAGAAAACACATTTATTTTCCAGATTTAATGCTATATGCTAGTTATAAGATGCTGAATTTATTTGCTTAATGAAGAAGATCATATCTAAACTGTTTTAAGAATTGGGGTTCCTCCTTGACTGAGCATGTAAACTATAAACATCTACTCTCATTTTCTCCGAACTTTTTTTTCTATATTGGTTCAACAGAAGAGTTGAGTTAATGAATGGAATCAATAACTCCCTGTACCTCTTATTTTATTTTATTTTTTTAGTGACACTGGCAATTTATATAATGCTTCTTTCCCTCCTGTGCAGTATTGCTTTGTTTTTCTAATTTGTAGGAAAGGATAAAGGAGCCAAGTAGTAAAACTGAAAGTTGTTGTGGATATCTCTCCTAAGTATATACTCATATGTAGGAGAAGTAACCATGGGAATGGTTTAGGTGTCTGTGATGGACTGAATAGTGGCCCCCCAGGGATGGCGACCTCCTAATGCCCAGAACCTAAAAATGCTCTTAAGACTTCTACAGAAAAAAAGGATTTTTTAAGGTAAGAATACTAGAGAGATTATCATAGATTATCGAGATGCGCATGCTGTAATCACAAGGGTATCCTGCAAGAGTGGTCCAGAAACAGTCAGAACCAGCCAAAAGATGGGGTGGTGATAAAGATGGAAGTAGAGGTACAGAAAAAAAGAGATTTGAAGATGCTACACTGCTGGCTTTGAATATGGAGGAAAGGGATATGTGCAAAAGGATGTAAATTGCCTGTGGGCATGTAGTCTTTAAAGGAGACCATGTGGCTTGCTATCTAACAGCTTTGATGCATGACTTCCCAAAGGACGCAAATGTTAGGTAGTCTATGGATGGTGGTAGGCACAAAGAATTTTAAAGGGAAAGTGAGCTCCTTCTGAAGATGGAAGATAGATCCATGAGCAATATGGTTATGTTAATAGAAGTGCCCAAATGGACATGGTCTTTGGGGCTATTCAAATCCAGCCCCTTGTAAGATGCTCCTTACACATGACAGGACAAGACATGCTTCCACATTTTGAACATTACCTACTGAAAGATAAAAATTATTGTATCATAGGTGGAGCATGAAGAAAAATTTGTGAAAAAAGTATACCGTTTGAGAAACTGAAATGAAAGGCAGGTTATGAAAATCTTACATTGAAGAGACAGAATGAGTTTTACTTAGCAGTTTGTTTTAATATGAATAATATGAAGTCACAAATGTTGAAAGATAACATGCTAAGTTGTTGATTATTTGGCAGAGAAAGGAGAAATAATTCTTATTTTATGATTATATTAGAATAATTCCAATATAAACCTAAATTAATCATTGTTTATTCGTGCTGTGATCTGTTTCAGTCTTCTAAAACCTAGGTTCAATAAGCTAATATAACAGGGGAACTTCATGTTGATTCTGGGATTCCCAGAAATAAAAGAGAAAGAGTATATCCTATTATCCTGTGTCAGCCTCATGAGAGGCAACATGCATATGGCTAATTGAAATAGATGCTTTATTTGGGACCAAATTCAGTCTTCCCATTACTTATTAACTACTGGTTCTGACAGGCTGGGGAGCAGCTTTTAGGTATTCCTCCAGTATGGGTTCTGCACAATAGTATATCTCATAGGGAGATGTTTTCTAATATACATGCATATGAGCATGGTAGCTGACTTTAAACACTTGTGTTTACCTCAGTAGTTCCCTACCACCAGACAAGGGAAGTAGAACCTAAAAGGAAAGTTCATCTATTTAATGAGATATGTAATAAGGTATTCTTTCTCTATGCTGCTGCCTTTGACTGTATAAAAGTGAAGTTACACTGAAAAAAATTTACAGAACTTTATCCACTTATACTGTGACTTTTCATGAGCACCCTAGGGGGAACACTTTCCCAGAAATAGAAAACTTAAAGGATATTGCAGAAATCTTAACTAATATTATTGTATGTAAATCTTGTGTTCCTCCACTATCACTGATTGTAGCACTTTGTGCCTTATATGACACTGAACAAATGGAGGAAGATTCAAAATTGCTCAGGGCTATCGGTTTTAGTACTAGGTTTTAAACCACTTTTTTGTGTGTTTGTTTTAAATTCAAGAAATAGTTATTGAACAGTCACCATGAATCTTCTGTGGGGTCAATGCCCCCTGGTAGCAGCAATGTAAAAATCAATGACATTGTCAGATTAGATTTAATGAAAAAGAATTATCAGACACTCATAGCTGAGGGGGATAAGGCAAAGCTACTGCAAGAGTGCTTTAGAGTGTCTCTGGGATCTCCACAAGCTCTTAATAGAAAGAGTAGTTGGGATGTAAAACTCCTTTGATGGGCAGCCATACAACTGAGCTTACTGATACAACTGTGGTCTGAGTATTTGATAGAAGTATCACAGATAAGACTGTGAGAAATATTTCTTTAAGGTGCTAGACATCCTTGAGAGATTGATGTTACAACTGTTCCTTATCAATTCTTTGAGATGTGTGGGGCATGAATTCTAAATATGGAATAAACACAGATGCAGAAAAGTCATCTCCTGGCCCTGGCATGCCTAGTTATACCCTCTTGAGGTTGATACTCTTATTCCCATTTTACAAATAAAGAACAATTTTTTAGTGGTGAAGGTACTTGTCTAAGGTCATACTACAAGTTGTTGGTATGCCCAGAATACAGAGTTAAGACCGTCTGGCTTTATCCCATGATTAATATACAGCTCTGACCTGATACATGAGATTTTTTTTCTTCAGGTTTTTCTCATCAACATATCCAGTGATTGTGGTTGTTAAACATTCCCATTTTCAACAACCCTCTGAAAAGTAACCATCATGTAAGTAGCACATTGCCAACATTAAATACACGGGTAATGGAGGTGCTGCTCTCACAATGGAAAGAAAAGAACAAACCAGGGCAAAGCTGTGCTCTGGTGCCCTGCAGGGGAAAACCATTAAATGATATTGAGGAGTGTCCCAGTCATCCATCCATGGACAGCAAATTCTCCCAAGCATATTTAGACTCGAAAATGTCTCCTCAGCCCATCTTCTTGGTCAACAGCTAAATTGTGCTTTTGCCATTTGA
Source organism: Zalophus californianus (assembly GCF_009762305.2). NCBI lineage: Eukaryota > Metazoa > Chordata > Mammalia > Carnivora > Otariidae > Zalophus > Zalophus californianus. The sequence goes on from NC_045605.1 coordinate 50,106,909, forward strand.
CCCAGCCCTCCCTGTTTCCTGTTACTTTTCACCTTGGCTGCAAATTGTCTATAGCCTGATTTTAAATCTCCAAATCAAATCTTCACTTTATCGCTAGTTCAGGAGATTAAAAAGGGAACCTCCAGGCAGCAGTTAATAAGAAATTGTTTATTTAGCCGTCATGTCAGGAGTGAAGCTCACAATCAATTCTCTAGAGGTCGACTTTAGAATTCACTTAAATACTGCTCTCCTGTCTCCAAGTTAGTAAGTATTCAGTTGTTTCCTGAGTTTGATTAAGGTTACAGTAATAATTGTCTACTTCCTGTAATTAAATTGAATCTTCACCTAAGAATTGTAGTTAGGTGTTTCTAAATGTTTCTAAAGGAAAATGAGGTGTGGGCCTTGATCTCATGACCCTGAGACCATGACCCTAAGATCATGGCCTGAGCTGAAATCAAGAGGTGGATACTTAACCAACTGAGCCACCCAGGTGCCCCAAAGCCTTCTTAATCACTGAACTTGACAGTATATACATAACAGTATGCATGTTTCCTGATACTACTTTTATATTTATGATTTTTAAAAATATAACAACATTCATTAAGCATTTTGGGGGGCCTAGATACTATGATAGGCATTAAAGATACAAAAATAGTACATTATTGCTTCTACCCTTAGGAGCATGGTCTAGTTATAGAAGGGAGGGAGGGATAGATGAATAACTTTTTACAAAAAAATAGTATGATAAATTTATTACTATAGAAGTATCAAAAAATTGCCTTGGGAGAGTGAAAGAGATAAATTCCAATGGTCAGTTAGTAGAGTTGTTCTTAGCAGCTTATTGGAGGAAGTGGGGTTTGTAGTTGCTGTTGCATTAATGGGTCATCTGTACTGCACCACTGTGAAATATGTCTGTCTCATAATTGCTCAACCAGGCAAATAAGGGAAGTACTGTGTGAGAAACTGTCACCTCTCCATTTCACCGATAGAGCAATTTACTGGTTGTTATTCTAAAGACCTAAACATAGGGGAGGTCTTTGTCATGATGGAATAGTTCCCTCTCTTGATTTCTATGGCAGTTGCATAATTCTACCCATGTGATAAAATGACATAGAACTAAAACGCACAAACACTGTACCAATGTCATTTTTCTAGCTTTGATATTTTACTATAGTTCCATAAGATGTAGCCATCAGGGAAAACTGGGTGAAGGGTACACTGGACCTCTTTGTACTATTTTTGTAAATCCCCGTGAGTCTATAATCATTTCAAAATAAATTTTTTAAATAATAAATATTCTAAAATATATTATTATTAAGTTTCTAAAACAGCTATCCAATAGAAGGATAATTTGAATAACAAATTTTTAAAATATTTTTATTGAGACATAATTGACATATAACATTTAAGTTTAAGGTGTACAGTGTGTTGGTTTGATGCCTTTACATATTGCAATACAATTACCACCTTATTAGCTGACACCTCTATCCATAGATGTAATTTTAAATTTTTTAGTAGGTGCATTAAAAACAGTAAAACGTAATGGCTAAAATCAGTGTAATACTTTACTTAACCAAACCATTCAAAATGTTACAATATCAGCATGTAACCAAGAAAAAGATATTTGATGAGATATTTTATATTTTTTCATACTTGAAATTATTGTTGTGATCCTCTAGGGGGTTAGATATTCTTTAGAGTCTTGCCATGTGCAATTTTCCTTTGGATTCAGGGATTCTAGGATTTACTAAACACATACAAATCACTTGTACCTCCAAAAAAAAAAAAAATCACTTATACCTCGAACTCTAGATGCAAGAGGGAAAGAACAGAGACAGAGTGGGAGTGGGACCCCACCGCAGCTTCTTCCAACCTCCCATAACTTCCTCCACACACCAGGCCTTTCACTTTCCCTCATTATCCCTCATTCTCAAGGGCTCCATGAAGTCCCAGGTGAATAGATGGTGAGCTATGCAAACAGAGACCCCAATAATTCCTCAGCAGGAAGGTCTCATGTCTGCCTACTCCCTGCTTCAGCCTCAGTGCTTCCCCCACTAGAGGCCCAGGTATGTGCAGAAGATGATCCTGGAACATGCTTTATGTCAATAACAATAGGGCTTACCCCCTCAATTCCTTTAGGATGTAGATCAAATGTCACCTCTCAAGAAAGCCTACCCAGAAGATAATATTTAAAATTACAACCTCCCTCATCTTCCCTATAATCTTTTTCTCTAAATCACTCTACCTTTTGACACCCCAGTAATTTAGTTGTTTTGTTATTTATTGTCCTTGTCTTCCCTCAGCATGTAAACTCTATAAAAGTGGGGATTTTCGCCTGTTTTTGTTTGATGCATCCCAACATGGTTAGTACAATGCCTGACACATAGTAGATCCTCAATAAATATTTGTTTACAGTTTTTTTAAAGGTTACCAACATGCCCATTTAGACATGGGGTTGAGCATGTATGATTCACTCCTACCTTTTTGTGAATTGTTATTTCTTGCTATTCAGCCAGTTGACCTAAGACAGGACTAACTTTTTTTTTTTTAATTTATTTGTCAGAGAGAGAAAGAGAGAGCACAAGCAGGGAGAGTAGCAGGAAGAGGGAGAAGCAGGCTCCCCGCTGACCCAGGAGCCTGATGTGAGGCTTGATCCCAGGACCCGGGATCACGACCTGAGCTGAAGGAAGATGCTTAACTGACTGAGCCACTCAGGCTTCCCTCTCAATAAATATTTGTTAATAAATTGAACATGCTTAAGATTTTCACTGTCTAGTATATCTATTGGAGCAGATAGCCAAACATCCTGTTTGTTCTAGGATGTTCCCTTTCAATTATATAGCTGCAATTGATTAAACTCAGTATTTGAGGAAATAGATACATGTTCATTTGATGTTGTTGCCTAACAGATTGTGCCCTTTCTCTTTCTCATGGCAAAAGGCCCAACAAACCTTTGGGAAAGGAATAAACTAAAGCAGGCCTCTTCCCCTTTGGGATTTAACATTATTAGATATCTTCAGTGAGCCAAGTTAGTCCTGTCTTAGGTCAACCGGCTGAATGGCAAGAAATAACAATTCACAAAAAGGTAGGAGTGAATCATACATGCTCAACCCCATGTCTAAAGGGTCTGAGAGGAATGTTTCTCCTGGCACAAGTTGTGGCTTAAAAGATAGTGTCTTCATACCCAGACACTCTGGCCCTCTTGCCATGACTGTGTGAGGACAGAGAAACTAATGGGCATGTTGGTACACTTGGCACAAACTGGGAATCATAGCAGAAAATAGCACTAGAGAGAGACATGACAGATTTTTCCCTCTTAATCAGAAATAAAAGATTATTGCTGAACAGCAATGATGAAAATGCTTTAACCACCCCTGAATTGGACAAGTATTGCCACAGACAGTTGGGACTACATATTTTCATCATCAATACCAGAGACTGGGTTCTTTCTGAGAATTAACTAGAATTTCTTTGCTTCTCTCTGAGGGGCAGGGAAAACCAGGATTGGGCTATCATGCTGACTGAGATCCCAGAATTTTTACCTTATTTTTTCTTAAGATTTTATTTATTTATTTGCCAGAGAGAGAGAGCACAAGCAGGGGGAGCGGCAGACAGAGGGAGAAGCAGGCTCCCTGCTGAGCAAGGAGCCTGATGTAGGACTTGATCCCAGGACACTGAGACCATGACCTGAGCCAAAGGCAGACACTTAACCAACTGAGCCACTTTTTTGATGACAATTTGTGGTGTTCAAAGTCATACTGATTTAGATAATCTTTCCTTCCTTCTAAAATATAAAGGGGCAGTGAGGAGCAAGATGGTGGAGGAGTAGGAGACCTAAATTTCGTCTGGTCCCAGGAATTCAGCTAGATAGAGATCAAACCATTCTGAACACCTACGAACTCAACAAGAGATTGAAGAAAAGAATAGCAGCAACTCTGAACAGAAAAGCAACCACTTTCTGGAAGGTAGACATGCAGAGAAGTGACTCCAAGGCGATATTTGGGTAGACGGTGGGGGAGGGGACCTCTGTCAGCTGCTACTGACAAGTGATAGAGCCACGGAGCACAAAATCGGAACTTTTAGAAGTCGGCTCTGCTGAGGGACGTCGCTCCAGTGGCTAAGCGGGGGGTGGAACACTCGCGGGACACTGTGGTCTCAGGACACTCAGGGTCACAGAAAGACTGGGGGTACCTGAGTGCAGCAGAGCTCCCAGGTATCAGAGCAGGGAAGCCGGCTACAGAGACAGAGCCGAGGAGTGGGCTCTCAGCTCGGGGTTGCCATAAACCATGATCCGCGGCCCAGTCAGGGACAAAACAAGCGGTAGATCCGGGGAGACTCCCCTCCCTCTCCCAAAGAGAGCAGCGTGGGAGCGCACCACAGGGATCTGCTCGGTTTGGAGACTCCACATGAGGTCGTGTGCCAGAGATAGAAATGCTCAGTCAGAGGCCAGGTGGGCTTGGAGTGTGGCTGGAGACCAGGGAGACAGGAGTGATTGACTGCTTTTTTCTGGGGGCTAACTGAGGAATGGGGCCCAAGTTCTTGGCTCCTCCAGGGAGGAGATTGGGAGGCTGCCATTTTCACTCTCATCCTCCAAAGCTGGAGGGAAAGCTTGCAGGGAACAAAAGCTCCCCAGAGCAAACCCGAGCAGATTACTTAGCCCAGACCAGCAAGGGCAGGGAATTCCGCCTCCAGCAAAGACATTTGGGAAACACGGCAACAGGCCCCTCCCCCAGAAGATCAGCAAGAACAGCCAGCCAAGGCCAAGTTTACTGATCATTGAGAACGACAGAACTCCAGCACTAGGGGAATACTGCACATAGAATTCATGGCTTTTTTCCCATGATTTTTTAGTCTTTCAAAATTAATTTTTTTAGCTTTCTATTTTTTTCTGCATTTTTCTTTTTCCCTTTTTCAACCAACATCTTATCAATTCCTTTTTTAAAAAATCTTTTTTTATTTTTCAGTTTTAGAGTCATATTCTATCCCTTCATAGTAGTTAACCTTATTTTATATATCTATATCTATATCTATATCTATATATATATATATATAATTCTCTCTTTAAAATTTTGGGATACAGTTTCTTATAACAGACCAAAATATACCCTAAATCACAGTGTATGGCTTTGTTCTAGTCTCCTGCCTGACCACATTCTCTCCCTTTTATTTTTTTTTAAATACTCTTCTGTCTTTTTTCAACCAACTTCTTATCTTATCAATTCCTTTTGTAAAATCTTTTATAATTTTCATCTTTACAGTCATGTTCCATCCCTTCATCATGTTTACCCTTATTTTTGTACATATATAGGCTTTTCTTTCTTTAAAAATATGGGAGGCACGTTCTACTTCTAGTGTGTGGCACTGATCTATGCACCAGCCTGATCATATTTGATCATATTCTATTTTGTGTGTTTGTTTGGTTGGGTTTTTATTTTTTCTTTTCCTTTTTCTTTCTTTCCCTTTTTTTCCCTCTGGTTTCAGGTCTCTTCTAATTTGTTTAGTGTATATTTTTTCTGGGGACGTTGTTACCCTGTTAGCAGTTTGTTCTCTCATTCATTTATTCTCCTCTGGACAAAATGACAAGATGGAAAAAATCACCTCAAAAAATAAAAAAGAAACAAGAGGCAGTACCGACTGCCAGGGACCTAATCAATATGGACATTAGTAAGGTGTCAGAACTAGAGTTCAGAATGATGATTTTAAAGATCCTAGCTGGGTTTGAAAAAACCATGGAGAAATAAAGGAACTAAAATCTAACCAAGTCGACATCAAAAAGGAAGTGAGGTGCAATAAAAAATGGAGGCTCTAATTGCCAGGATAAATGAAGCAGAAGAGAGAATTAGTGATTTAGAAGACTAAATGATGGAAAATAAAGAAGCTGAGAAAAAGAGAGATAAACAACTACGGGATCACGAGGGCAGAACTCGAGAGATAAGTGATACCATAAGACGAAACACTATTAGAATAATTGGGATCCTAGAAGAAGAAGAAAGAGAGAGAGAGGGACAGATGGTATATTGGAGCAAATTATAGTGAGAAATTCCCTAATATGGGGAAGGAAACAGGCATCAAAATCCAGGAAGCACAGGGTGCCTGGGTGACTCAGTTGGTTAAGTGACTGCCTTCAGCTCAGGTCATGATCCTGGAGTCCCAAGATTGAGTCCCACATCGGGCTTCCTGCTCAGCAGGGAGTCTGCTTCTCCCTCTGACCTTCTTCCCTCTCATGCTCTCTCTCTACCATTGTGTCTCTCTCAATAAATAAATAAAAATCTTTAAAAAAATCCAGGAAGCACAGAAAACCCATCTCAAAATCAATAAAAATAGGTCAACACCCTAACATCTAACAGTAAAACTTACGAGTCTCCGAAACAACGAGAAAATACTGAAAGCAGCGCAGGAGAAGAGATCTGTAACATACAACTGTAGAAACATTAGATTGGCAACAGACCCATCCACAGAGACCCGGCAGTCTAGAAAGGACTGGCATGATATCTTCAGAGCCCTAAATGAGAAAAATATGCAGCCAAAAATACTATATCCAGCTAGGCTGTCATTAAAAATAGAGGAGGTAAAAAGCTTCCATGACAAACAAAAACTTAAGGAATTTGCAAACAGGAAACCAGCCCTACAAGAAATATTGAAAGGGGTCCTCTAAGCAAGAGAGAGGCTAAAAGTAACATAGGCCAGAAAGGAACACAGACAATATACAGTAACAGTCACCTTACAGGCAATACAATGGCACTAAATTCATACATTTCAATAGTTACCCTGAATGTAAATGGGCTAAATACCCAATCAAAAGACACAGGCTCTCAGATGGGATAAAAAAACAAGACCTATCAATACACTGTCTGCAAGACACTTATTTTAGACCCAAAACACCCCCACATTGAAAGTGAGGGGGTGGAAAACCATTTACCATGCTAAGGGACACCAAAAGAAAGCTGGGGTGGCAATCCGTATATCAGACAAAAGATTTTAAACCAAAGACTATAATAAGAGATGAGGAAGGACACTATATCCTACTTAAGGGTCTATCCAACAAGAAGATCTAACAATTGTAAATATCTATGCCCCTAACATGGGAGCAGCCAATTAATAACAAAAACAAAGAAACACATTGACAACAAACAATAATAGTGGGGGACTTTAACACCTAGCTCACTAAAATGGACAGATCATCTAAGCAAAAGATCAACAAGGAAACAAAGACTTTAAATGACACACAGGACCAAATGGACTTCACAGATATATTCGGAACATTCCATCCCAAAGCAACAGAATACACATTCTTCTCTAGTGCCCATGAAACATTCTCTAGAATAGATCACATCCTAGGTCACAAATCAGGTGTCAACCGGTACCAAAACATTGGGATCATTCCCCGCATATTTTCAGACCACAATGCTTTGAAACTAGAACTCAATCACAAGAGGAAAGTTGGAAAGAACTCAAATACATGGAGACTAAAGAGCATCCTACTAAAGAATGAATAGGTCAACCAGGAAATTAAAGAAGAATTTTAAAAATTCATGGAAACCAATGAAAATGAAAACACAACTGTTCAAAATCTTTGGGATGCATTAAAGGCGGTCCTAAGAGGAAAGTGTATAGCAATACAAGCCATTCTTAAGAAACAAGAAAGGTCTCAAATACACAACCTAACCCTACACCTGAAGGAGCTGGAGAAAGAATGAAAATAAAGCCCAAAGCCAGCAGGAAAAGAGAAATAATAAAGATCAGATCAGAAATCAATGAAATAGAAACCAAAAGATCAGTAGAACAGATCCATGAAACTAGGAGCTGGTTCTTTGAAAGAATTAACACGATTGATAAACCCCTGGCAGACTTATCAAAAAGAAAAGAGAAATGACCCAAATAAATAAAATCATGAATGAAAGAGGAGAGATCACAACCAACGACAAAGAAATACAAACAATTATAAGAACATATTATGAGCAACCCTATGCCAGCAAATTAGAGAATCTGGAAGAAATGGATGCATTCCTAGAGATGTGTCAACTACCGAAACTGAACCAGGAAGAAATAGAAAACCTGAACAGACCTATAACCACGAAGGAAATTGAAGCAGTCATCAAAAATCTCCCAACAAACAAAGCCCAGGGCCAGATGGCTTCCCAGGGGAATTCTACCAAACATTTCAAGAAGAATTAATACCTATGCTTCTGAAACTGTTCCAAAAAATAGAAATGGAAGGAAAACTTCCAAACTCATTTTAGGAAGCCACCATTACCTTGATCCCCAAACCAAAGGCCCCATTAAAAAGGAGAATTACAGACCAATATCCCAGATGAACATGGATGTAAATCTTCTCACCAAAATACTAGCCAATAGGATCCAACATTACATTAACGGGATTATTCACCATGACCAAGTGGGATTTATTCCTGGGCTGCAAGATTGGTTCAACATCTGGAAATCAATCAGTGTGATACAATACATTAATAAAAGAAAGAAAAGAACCATATGATCCTCTCAATAGATGCAGAAAAAGCATTTGACAAGGCGCAGCATCATTTCTTGATCAAAATTCTTCAGAGAATAGGGATAGAGGGTACATACCTCAATATCATAAAAGACATCTATGAAAAACCTACAGTGAATACCATTCTTAATGGGGCAAAACTGAGAGCTTTCCCCCTAAGGTCAGGAACAAGGCAGGGATGTCCACTCTCACCACAGCTCTTCAACATAGTACTAGAATCTCTAGCCACAGCAATCAGACAACAAAAAAGACATAAAAGGCATCCAAATCAGCAAAGAAGAAGTCAAACTCTCACTCTTTGCAGAATATGATACTTTATGTGGAAAACCCAAAAGACTCCACCCCAAAACTGCTAGAACCCATACAGGAATTCATAAAGTGGCAGGATACAAAAATCAGTGCACAGAAATCAGTGGCATTCCTATACACCAACAACAAGACAGAAGAAAGAGAAATTAAGTGGTCGATCCCATTTACAACTGTACCCAAAACCATAAGATAACTCGGAATAAATCTAACCAAAGAGGCAAAGAATCTGTACTCAGAAAACTATAAAATACTCATGATGATGTTGAAGAAGACACAAAGAAAAGGAAAAAGGTTCCATGCTCATGGATTGGAAGAACAAATATTGTGAAGATGTCAATGTTACCTAGAGTAATCTACACATTTAATGCAATCCCTATCAAAATACCATCCACTTTTTTCAATGAAATGGAACAAAAAATCCTAAAATTTGTATGGAGCCAGAAAGGACCCCGAATAGCCAGAGGAATACTGAAAAAGAACAGCAAAGCTGGTGGCATCACAATTCCAGACTTCAAGGTCTATTACCAAGCTGTCATCATCAAGACAGTCTGGTACTGGCACAAAAACAGACACATAGATCAATGGAACAGAATCGAGAGCCCAGAAATGGACCCTCAACTCTATGGTCTACTAATCTTCGACAAAGCAGGAAAGAATATCCAATGGAAAAAAGTCTCTTCAACAAATGGTGTTGGAAAAATTGGACAGCCACATGCAGAAGAATGAAACTGGACCATTTCCTTACACCACACACAAAAGTGGACTCCAAATGGTTGAAAGACCTAAATGTGAGACAGGAGTCCATCAAAATCCTAAAGGAGAACACAAGCAGAGCAAGCTCTTCAAACTCAGCCGCAGCAACTTCTTCCTAGAAACACCACCAAAGGTAAGGGAAGCATGGTCAAAAATGAACTTTTGGGACCTCATCAAGATAAAAAGTTTTTACACAGCAAAAGAAACAGTCAACAAAACCAAGACAACTGACTGAATGGGAGAAGATATTTGCATGTAACATATCAGATAAATGGCTAATATCCAAAATCAATAAAGAACTTATCAAACTCAACAGCCAAAGAACAAAGGATCCAATCAAGAAATGGGCAGAAGACATGAACAGACATTTTTCCAAAGAAGACATCCAATGGGCAAAAGACACATGAAAAAGTGCGCAACCTTGCTTGGCATCAGGGAAATCCAAATCAAAACCTCAATGAGATAGCACCTCATACCAATCAGAATGGCTAAAATTAACAAGTCAGGAAACGACAGATGTTGGCGGGGATGCGGAGAAAGGGGAACCCTCTTACACTGTTGGTGGGAATGCAAGCTGGTGCAACCACTCTGGAAAACAGTTTGGAGTTTCCTCAAAACTTTGAAGATAGAGCTACCATACGACCCAGTGATTGCACTACTGGGTATTTACCCCAAAGATACAAATGTAGGTATCCGAAGGGGTTCATGCACCCCAATGTTTATAGCAGCAATGTCCACAATAACCAAACTGTGGAAAGAGCCAAGATGTCCATCCACAGATGAATGGATAAAGAAGATGTGGTATATATATACAATGGAATATTATGCAGCCCTCAAAAGGAATGAAATCTTGCCATTTGCAATGACGTGGATGGATCTGGAGGGTATTATGCTGAGTGAAATAAGTCAATCAGAGAAAGACATGTATCATATGACCTCACTGATATGAGGAATTCTTAATCTCAGGAAACAAACTGAGGGTTGCTGGAGTGGGGGTGGGGTGGGAGGGATGGGGTGGCTGGGTCATAGACTTTGGGGAGGGTATGTGCTATTGTGAGCGCTGTGAATTGTGTAAGACTGTTGAATCACAGACCTGTATCTCTAAACTAAATAATACATTATATGTTAAAAAAAAAAAAAGAAGATTCTAGCAGGCGCGGGGGCGGGAATTGGATGGTGGATGAAGCATGAGAGACTATGGACTCTGAGAAACAAATTGAGGGTTCTAGAGGGGAGGGATGGTGGGGGTATGTTTTAGCCTGTGATGGGTATTAAAGAGGGCACGTACTGAATGGAGCACTGGGTGTTACATGCAAACAATGAATCATGGAACACTACATCAAAATCTAATGATGTAATGTATGGTGATTAACATAACAGAATTAAATATATATATATATATATAAAGGGGGGAGACTTTTCATTAAAAAGGTATTTAGCTTTAGCATCAATTATTATGGTGAGAACATGGAAATTACCAAAGTGAGTAATGATTAAGTAGAATAATTTGCATTCTGATATTATATCCATAGTATCTAAAACACTGTTTGTTAGAAGGTACACAGCATATATTACAAAATGAACGAATAACAACTTGAATTATATGATCTCAGATTATAAATTATAAATATCAATTGTCATTCCAGTATTGTAAATCCTAAGCAGTTATTGAAATGAGTGTGTTAATCATGATATGGAAAATGTGAATATGATAATGTTGAGTGAAAAAATAAAATATATAGCTTCTGCAGCAATGGTTCTTTTTTTTATGTGTTTAAACTTACTCATTTTATTTTTTTATTATGTTGTGTTAATCACCATACATTACATCATTAGTTTTTGATGTAGTGTTCCATGATTCATTGTTTGTGTATAACACCCAGTGCTCCACTCAGTACATGCCCTCTTTAATACCCACTACCAGGCTAAAACATCCCCCCACCCCCCTACCCTCTAGAACCCTCAGTTTGTTTCTCAGAGTCCATAGTCTCTCATGGTTCATCTCCCTCTCCAATTCCCCCCCTTCATTTTTCCCTTCTTGCTATTTTTTTTTAGCATATAATATATTATTTGTTTCAGAGGTACAGGTCTGTGATTCATCAGTCTTACACAATTCACAGCACTCACCATAGCACATATCCTCCCCAATGTCTATCACTCAGCTACCCCATCCCTCTCACCCCCAGCACTCCCACAACCCTGTTTGTTTCATGAGATTTTGAATTCCTCATATCAATGAGATCATATGATACATGTCTTTCTCTGATTGACTTATTTCACTCAGCGTAATAGCCTCCAGTTCCATCCATATCACTGCACATGGCAAAATTTCATTCCTTTTGATGGTGCAGCAGTTGTTCTTAAACTTCAGCATATATCATGTTACCTGGATGGCTTGTTAGTATACAGATTTCCAAATTTCAGCACCAGTTTCCGTTTCAGTAGTTCTGGAATGGGGCCCCATAATTTGTGTTTCTAGCAAGTTCCCAGGTAATCCCCATGGTGCTGGTCTGGAGACCACATTTTGTAAACTACTGATCTAAAGGATAATAACAAGAATGTAAAACAAGCAAATAAAATTATATCTGGAAAAAGTGTTCAGTGAGTAAAATTACACCTAGAAAATGTAGAGAATAGAGTGTTAGCTGATTATCTTTTAGAGGTGGAATCATGGCTTATAGTTCTTTTTTCTTTTCTTTATTTTCCAAATTTTCTTTGTGGTCATCTATTACTTTAAAATGGAAAATGAAAAAGACCAAGCAGTTTAAATGTAAAAGTAAAAACAATAAAGATAATTGATGAATATACACTAAAGGGAGATACTAATTTTTTCTGAAGAGAAAATAATAAAATCTGGAATGAAGGGGCTAACTTAAGTGACTAGTATACACTTACCTTTAGTACGGCTTACATGGCCTCTGTTAGTATTCCCTAGTACTAAACTGATCCTTCACCTGAAACCTAGAGTTATTATTTTCAAAAAACTTTTCTTCACTCTTCTAAAGCCAGACCCCACAGATGCTGAGTACAGCTTAGCCCATCTTTGATTTGGTTATTCTCTTTGTTTTTGGTGACATGGGTTTCTTTGAGACCAGGGCTCAGGTTGTTGCTTGTTTAACATGCCATTGAGCTGGGTATGGCAAAGTGCTAACATTCCCTGTCCTCAGCTTGAGTTCATATTTTTTTTTTTTGCTTGTCTGAATTAACTACTCTCCATCATTCTCTCTTTTCCAGGACATAGATAATTTTGTATCTAATAACCTACCTTATTTTTTTTCTTAATATTTGAAGAAAGACCTGCCAAGGATTAAACAAGGAGAAATGAATTGGAATATCTATTCTCATGTTTACCTAAAGTGGGTATTGAACCAATGGGCCTCATACATGCAAAATTTGTGCTCTACCCAGTGAACTGCATCCCCAAGTGTGGATAATTTTGGACTGCATCAAAAACCTCCGTTGAACGAACCATGAGAGATGATGGACTCTGAAAAACAAACTGAGGGTTCTAGAGGGGAGGGGGGTGGGGGGATGGGTTAGCCTGGTGATGGGTATTAAAGAGGGCACGTTCTGTGTGGAGCACTGGGTGTTATGCACAAACAATGAATCATGGAACACTACATCAAAAACTAATGATGTAATGTATGGTGATTAACAACAATAAAAAAATTAAAAAAAAACCTATATGGTAAAAAAAAACACAAAAAACACAAAAAACACCTCCATTGAGTTCTGACTAGCAGGTGGTCTAACAGGAAGCACTAGATGGCTGTGGAGTAAGGTTGGTGGATCTTCTTTCTCTGGCCTCTTCCCCATAGACCATGGCTTTTAGTAGCTATATGCCTCCACTCAAAGTCTTGCTTTTCTAGGCTTTTTCTCTCCTCCAGCTACAACTCTGTCTACAGATTCTGATATCTGCTCCTTGTCTGTCCCTTCAGATGTAAAGAGTTGCTCCATGCTGTTAGTTTGATGACCCCTTTCACATTCCTTACTGATTTCCCTTAATCTTCCTGTACTTTGTGCATGGTCCTTTTATTGAAGTCCCTTTATTAAAGTCCTAAAATTCCCCAGTTGAGTAGGCCATTATTTCCCCCTCTGAGACCTTTGCCTTCACGCTTTTTTTTTAAAGATTTTATTTACTTATTTGAGAGAGAGACACACACACAGAGATCACGACAGAGATAGTGACAGAGATAGCAAGAGAGCACACAAGCAAGGAGGAGAGGGAGAAACGGGTTCCACGCTGCGCAGGGAGCCTGACACAGGGCTCGATCCCAGGACCCTGGGAACATGACCCAAGCTGAAGGCAGACACTTAACTCACTGAGCCACCCAGGCACCCCTTCACACCTCAATTTCATTTTAATTTTCATGTCTATGGATACATGCCTTTATATCCCAGAGAAGAAGAGGCAGAAGGTTATCCTGGCCTAGCATGGAATATAGAGCACAGGCCTTAAAGAAAACCCCATATTGGTTCAAATATGAGTTTTGTCATCTGCTTGCTAAATGACACTGCAAAATGCCTTTCTGGATAATACATCTCTATCTCCAATGTGTCTCTACTGTCTGGGCAATAGTGGGGACCATCTGAGTTCTAGAGGAGGACCCAGCAGGCAGACAGGATGTGGTTGCTAGTTTCTCTGCAGACACATGGTGAACTCCCCTATATGAGGAAGCGATACATTACTTGTTTTTTTAAGCATGGGACATGGACTTCTAGAATAGACCTCATCTTACCAATGAGAAAGTTCTGTTTCAGTGGGGACACTACTTCACAATATACCGATAAAACATTTTCAACATGGCATGGCAGATCAGACTTTGCATGAGATATAGAACCAGGTGATTTATATGTATTTGTGATCTTACTTAGCCCTTAGAATAAGCCTGTAAGGGTTATTATAATTTTATCTTTTCTAGTTGATTAAACTTAGGCTTAGAGACATTAAGTAAATTGACACTACTAGAAGGTAAAGGACCTGAGGTAAAACACAGTTTTACTTCTCTTTTTGAGTGTTAAGTGTTTCAGCCAGTGACAGTAGAGCTTCTAAGAATCATTAGTATCAGTATTTGTGTTTCTGTACTGTGTGTAGGGTGGGTGGAAGAGGGTGGAAGTGGTATGAGAATCTATAGATAAAAAGTACAAGATACAGAGTCAGAGATCCTACCCCTTAATACAAGCAAGCTGTGTGATATTGGGAAACACATTTAACTGACCTCAAGCTTTCTCATTTATAAAATAACATTCTTCTTGATATCTGCCTGATAGAATATTCAGTTCATCATAGTGGCCCCAAAGAATTTAAATTTCTTTCATTGGCAAACCCTGTCTTCATGTTTTCATTTTCTCTCTACTGCTTTTTTTTTTTCAGGTACACACTAGCTCACACCAGTACTATTCATACAGTCCTCTAGTCTTGCCCCTACCTTAAAACACCATATTTGTTGACTAAGTAATCCCAAGACATGGACTGTACCAACCTAAGTATCTTATAGTCACTTAACTTGCAGACAAGCAAAACAGGAATAGAAAAGGGAGCCCTTTCACTCTTGGAGCATCCATGTAATAGTGATAATAGTCTGAATATTTCTGCATGCATGAACTAATGGTTGTCCAGCTACCACTGCAAAGGATTGTTACTATGCATTGTTCAATACGGAACTTCCTACAAGCATTGATTGGTTAACAATGAGCAAATGCAGATAATGTCGCCATTGTCCAAGAAAGAACCCACACTGGAGGAAATTTAGTGAAAAATGATTAGAAGGTGCAAAATTGGAACAAAGATCCTTAACCATCTTCCTCGATTCATCAGGCCTGAAGTATTAGATTTCAACCTCTGTAAAGCTATCATTTTCTATCTAAATGCAGTCAGAGAATTTACTTTCTATGGCAAGTCATAACCATAGTACTTCAATGATACATGATAACTTGGACTACATACTTTCAGAAGTGGTTTTTCAAAGGAGATGAATATATGAGAGAAGAGATGATACTCAGAATTATGAGAAAGGCAAGAATTCAATTTCCTATCTGTAGTTTCTTTAAAAAAAAAGATTTATTTATTTATTTGAGAGGATAGGGGAGGGATGGTGGGAGAGGGAAATTCTCAAGCAGACTCCCCACTGAGTCCAGAGCCCTATGCGGGGCTCAATCCCAGGACACCAAGATCATGACCTGAGCCAAAATCAAGAGTCAGACGCTTAACTGACTGAGCCACCCAGGAGTTCCACTATCTGTAGTTTCAAAGTAAAACATCTTTATCTGTAAATGCTCAGAAGATAATTTCTAATAAGGCTAAAAACTGTTTTGAAGGAAAGGCAGGGCTTGATGTCTAAACATCTTCTGAGTTGACATTTCCACATAGGGAAGTTGGCCAGTTCTGGCCAAGACTGCTCATAGAAGTGAAAAAACCTGAGTAGGATAAAGGTGTAATATTACCTGTGGAAGTTTGTTTCTGATTTTGGCTCCACTACTTACTCAAGAGCAACTTCATAAGGTAATCAACCCGTCCACGTCTCATTGCCTCATTGACTCCTACTCTTTGAGGAAGGGTAGAAATTAAATTTTAAAGGACTACTATAGTCCAGATATCATGCTGAACTTAATATCTATGTCTCTGCCTGTGCCTCTGCCTCTGTGTGTCTTTCAAAGCATAGAGATTCAGAGACACTCACATCACAGATGAGGAAACTTGCTCACACCCAAGTTGGTAATGATGGGGCAGGATCCCAGGTCTGCACATAAAGCCTGTGTTCTGCCCACCGTACCATTGCCAGTAACATTTCTTGTACTTATGTTAAAGAATAAATTTGGGGATTAGACCAGGGCCAATATTTTAAAAGAAAATATTTTATCTGGTTATTATCATTTACATTATTGACTTTTTCCTCAGTTAGCCATGCCAATTTCCTGGGTCACCTCTATTTTCAGTGTTCTCCATTTCATCTGCTTTTTTAAAAAGTTAAAAATAAGGTTTCTTTAAATTGATGCGTAATATACACATATTACAATGCCCAAATAATAAGTGTATAACTTGATGACTTTCACCCTGATCAAGGTAAAGAATGTTTCCAAAACACCAGAAGATCACTTGTACCCTCACTATAAGTAAAACAGTATTCTGACTTCTATCACCTTAGGTTAGTTTTACTTGTTTTTGAATTTTATGTAAATTCAATCACAGTATTTAGCCATTTGTGTGTGATGCTTACACATTTTTATCGGTGTGAGATTCACCCATGTCATTGAGTATAGCATAAATTTTTGTCTGTATTAATTGATTTAAACATTTTATTCTTGGGGCGCCCCAGTGGCTCAGTTGCTTAAGCATCTGTCTTCAGCTCAGGTCATGATCTCAGGGTCATGGGATCAAGCCCCTCATGGAGCCTGCATCAGGCTCCCTGCTCAGCGGGAAACCTGCTTCTCCCTCTCCCTCTGACCTTCTCCCCCACTTGTGCATGCTCTCTATCTTTCAAATAAATAAATAAATAAAATCTTCAAAAAAACCGTTTTACTCTTTTTGAACATTTGGGTTGTTTTCACTTTTTTGCTATTATATATAATGCTGCAATGAACATATATATATACATAAATACATATAATATGTACCCCAAAATATATATACATATCTATCAATATCTATCTATCTATCTATCTATCTATCTATCTATCTATCTATCTATCATCTATCTATTTATCTATCTATCTATCTATTTATCTATCTATCATCTATCTATATCTATCATCTATCTATCATCTATCTATCATCTGTCTATTATCTATCATCTATCTCTCTGTGTGTGCATGGACATGTGTGTATGCAAGTATGCATGCACATTTCTGTTCCGTTTGGTGTATATACATTCCTATTATGACTATATTTAAAGGTAGAATTGATAGATTCACAGAAAATGTGTATATTTGAACAGCATGATTAATACATTTTTCCAAATTCACATATATAGATTATTACCCTCTGGCAACTTCAGAGTACATATATTTTCAAGTCCTGCTGCTATAGTTACCAGAATCAATGATATAGTGGGACAAAAACAAATCTCAACAGTAATTAAAATATTGAAAGACATAGTGATATTTCTCTGACCACAATAGAATTAAGGTAGAAATCAATGCCAATAAGATAATAAGAAAATCTTTAGTGTTTGAAAATTGAGCCATATACTGTGAAAAGAAGAAATCCCAACAAAAGCATGACAATATTTTGAACTGAGTGATAAAATTATCAAAATTTGTGGAATGCAGTTAAAGCTATGCTTAGAGGAAATATAAAGCTTTAGATGCAGATTTGAGAAAGGCTGAAAATCAGTGCTATCAATACCTTCTTGTAGAAATTAGAATCGTAAAGCACATTTTTTAAAGAATGGTATTTGAAAAAGTATGTTTTTCTTTTATTTTTAGTATTTTTCTTTCCCTGTATTGAAAGTGCTATTTTTTGAAAGAAACTTATATTTTGTAGTTTAATCTTATCAGCTATATAGGATATAGTTTGATCTAATCTGATAACTTTTATCATTTAAATTTAATTGTGTAATTCATTTATATATTTTTAAATTATTGATATATATTGGTTTAAATATCTTACTATATGTATTATAATCATCTCTTCTTTCTTTAATCATTTTTTTTGCCTTTTGCAGATTCTACATTCATATTTGAATTGTTAGACCTATTTTAAGTTAGAACATTTTAACTATTTTCTAGATAATACAAAGTTCTTATGAAATTTAACTTACATTTCCCTCACCTTCTATATATTATTGTTATATATTTTAGCCTTACAAAGCATTAGTATTATTGTTTTGAACAATCAATACTTTTTTATATAGATTGACATATTTTTCTTTCTGATCTTGATTCTTTTCAGCCTCAACAGGCTTCTATGTGAAATAACTTTCTTTCTGCTTGAATAATTTTCCTTCAGTGAAATTAGTTCATTAGTGAAAAGCATTCTTTTAGTGTGGGTTTCCTAGCAGCAGGTTTTGGGTTTTTTAATGAGAAATATTGTATGCTCGGTATCAAATCTAGTCTGCAAGCTTTTAAATTTACCTTTAGCATTTGAAACAAGTCACACCATTGTCTTCTAGTTTTCTGCATTTTTCTTCAAAAACCTATCAGAATCACTGTTGATCCTTTTAACATACTATATCTTGGCTTTTACAGGTTTATTTAAATTAACTCTTTAATTCCAGTATAGTAAATATACAGTGTTTCTTTAGTGTTTTTTTAAATTTAATTTTATTATGTTATGTTAATCACCATCCATTACATCATTAGTTTTTGATGTACTGTTCCATGATTCATTGCTTGCGTATAACACCCAATGCTCCATCCAATACATGCCCTCTTTATTACCCATCACCAGTCTAACCCATTCCCCCACACACCGCCCCTCTAGAACCCTCAGTTTCTTTCTCAGAGTCCATAGTCTCTCATGGTTCATCTGCCCCTACGATTTCCCCCTCTTCATTTTTCCCTTCCTACTATCTTCTTTTTTTTCTTAACATATAATGTATTATTTGTTTTAGAGTTACAGGTCTGTGACTCAACAGTCTTACACAATTCACAGTGCTCACCATAGCACATACCCTCCCCAATGTCTATCACCCAGCCACCCATCCTTCCCACTCCCCACCACTCCAGCAACCTTCAGTTTGTTTCCTGAGATTAAGAAGTCCTCATATCAGTGAGATCATATGATACTTATCCTTCTCTGATTGACTTATTTTGCTTAGCATGATACCCTCTAGTTCCATCCATGTCATTGCAAAAGGCAAGATTTCATTTTTCTGATGGCTGCATAATATTCCATTATATATATATATATATATATATATATATATATATATACACATATACATACATATACACCACGTCTTCTTTATCCATTCATCTGTTGACGGACATCTTGGCTCTTTCCATATTTAGGCTATTGTGGACATTGCTGCTATAAATATTGGGGTGCACATACGCCCTTCAGATCACTACATTTTTATATTTGGTGTAAATACCCAGTAGTGCAATTGCTGGGTCGTACGGTAGCTCTATGTTCAAATTTTGAGGAACCTCCATATTGTTTTCCAGAGTGGCTGCACCAGCTTGTATTCCCACCAACAGTGTAGGAGGGTTCCCCTTTCTCCACATCCTCACCAACATCTGCCATTTCCTGACTTGTTAATTTTAGCCATTCTCACTGCTGTGACGTGCTATCTCATAGAGGTTTTGATTTGGATTTCCCTGATGCCGAGCGATGTTGAGCATGTTTTTATATATCTGTTGGCCATTTGGATGTCTTCTTTGGAAAAATGTCTGTTCATGTCTTCTGCCCATTTCTTGATTGGATCCTTTGTTCTTCGGGTGTTGAGTTTGATAAGTTCTTTATAGATTTTGGATACTAGCCCGTTATCTGATATGTATTTGCAAATATCTTCTCCCATTCTGTTGGTTGTCTTTTGGTTTTGTTGACTGTTTCCTTTGCTGTGCAAAAGGTTTTTACCTTGATGAAGTCCCAATAGTTCATTTTTGCCCTTCCTTCCCTTTTTTCCATTGGACATTCTTTCCTGCTTTGTTGAAGATTAGTTGACCATAGAGTTGAGGGTCCATTTCTGGGCTCTCGATTCTGTTCCATTGATCTATGTGTCTGTTTTTGTGCCAGTACCAGACTGTCTTGATGATGACAACTTTGTAATAGAGTTTGAAGTCCAGAATTGTGATGCCATGAGCTTTTCTTTTCTTTTACAACATTTCTCTGGCTATTCAGGGTCTTTTCTGGTCCATAGAAATTTTTTTTTTTTAAAGATTTTATTTATTTATTTGAGAAAGAGAGAATGAGAGATAGCACGAGAGGGAAGAGGGTCAGAGGGAGAAGCAGACTCCCTGCTGAGCAGGGAGCCCGATGCGGGACTCGATCCCGGGACTCCAGGATCATGACCTGAGCCGAAGGCAGTCGCTTAACCAACTGAGCCACCCAGGCGCCCGGTCCATAGAAATTTTAGGATTATTTGTTCCATTTCTTTGAAAAAAGTGGATGGTATTTTGATAGGGATTGCATTAAATGTGTAGATTGCACTAGGCAGCATTGACATCTTCACAATATTTGTTCTTCCAATCCATGAGCATGGAACCTTTTTCCCTTTCTTTGTGTCTTCCTCAATTTCTTTCATGAATATTTTATAGTTTTCTGAGTACAGATTCTTTGCCTCTTTGGTTAGATTTATTCCTAGGTATCTTACCGTTTTGGGTGCAATTGTAAAAGGGATCAAATACTTAATTTCTTTTTCTTCTGACTTGTTGGTTTATAGAAATGGCACTGATTTCTGTGCTTTGATTTTATATCCTGTCACTTTACTGAATTCCTGTATGAGTTCTAGCAGTTTTGGGGTAGAGTCTTCTGGGTTTTTAACATAAAGTATCACATCATCTGCAAAGAGTGAGAGTTTCACTTCTTCTTTTCCGATTTGGATGCCTTTGATTTCTTTTTGTTGTCTGATTGCTGTGGCTAGGGCTTCTAGTACTATGTTGAAGAGCAGTGGTGATAGTGGACATCCCTGCCATGTTCCTGACCTTAGGAGAAAAGCTCTCAGTCTTTCCCCATTGAGAATGATATTCGCTGTGGGTTTTTCATAGATGGCTTTTATGATATTGAGGTATGTACCCCCTATACCTACACTGTGAAGAGTTTTAATCAAGAAAGGATGCTGTACTTTATCAAATGCTTTTTCTGCATCTATTGAGAGGATCAAATGGTTCTTCTTCTTTCTTTTATTAATGTATTCTGACACACTGATTAATTTGCAGATGTTGAACCAACCTTGTAGCCCAGGAATAAATCCCACTTGGCTGTGGTGAATAATCCTTTTAATGTACTGTTGGATCCTATTGGCTAGTATTTTGGTGAGAATTTTTGCATCCATGTTCATCTGGGATATTGATCTGTCATTCTCCTTTTTGATGGGGTTTTGTCTAGTTTTGGGATCAATGTAATTGTGGCCTCAAAAAATAAGTTTGGAAGTTTCCTTCCATTTGTATTTTTTGGAACAGTTTCAGAAGCATAGGTATTAATTCTTCTTGAAATGTTTGGTAGAATTCCCTTGGGAAGCCATCTGGCCCTGTGTTCTTGTTTGTTGGGAGATTTTTGATGACTGCTTCAATTTCCTTAGTGGTTATAAGTCTGTTCAGGTTTTCTATTTCTTCCTGGTTCAGTTTCGGTAGTCGATACATCTCTAGGAATGCATCCATTTCTTCCAGATTATCTAATTTGCTGGCATAGAGTTCCTTATAATATGTTCTTATAATTTCTTGCATTTCTGTGGTGTTGGTTGTGATCTCTCCTCTTTCATTCATGATTTTGTTGATTTGGGTCCTTTCTCTTTTCTTTTTGATAAGTCTGGCCAGGGGTTTATCAATCGTGTTAATTCTTTCAAAGAACCAGCTCCTAGTTTCGTTGATCTGTTCTACTGTTCTTTTGGTTTCTAGTTCATTGATTTCTGCTCTGATCTTGATTATTTCTCTTCTCCTGCTGGGTTTCGGCTTTATTTCCTATTTTCTCTCCAGCTCCTTTAGGTGTAGGGTTAGGTTGTGTATTTGAGACCTTTCTTGTTTCTTGAGAAAGGCTTGTATTGCTATATACTTTCTTCTCAGGACTGCCTTTGCTGTATCCCAAAGATTTTGAACAGTTGTGTTTTCATTTGCATTGGTGTCCATGAATTTTTTAATTCTTCTTTAATTTCCTGATTGACCCATTCATTCTTTAGTCGGATGCTCTTTAGCCTCCATGTATTTTAGTTCTTTCTGACTTTCCTCTTGTGATTGAGTTCTAGTTTCAAAGCATTGTGGTCTGAAAATATGCAGGGAATGATACCAATCTTTTGGTACCAGTTGAGACCTGATTTGTGACCTAGATGTGATCAATTCTGGAGAATGTTCCATGGGCACTAGAGAAGAATGTGTATTCTGTTGCTTTGGGATGGAATGTTCTGAATAAGTCTGTGAAGTCCGTTTGGTCCAGTGTGTCATTTAAAGTCTTTATTTCAGGGGGTGCCTGGTGGCTCAGATGGTTAAGCATCTGCCTTCGGCTCAGGTCATGATCCCAGAGTCCTGGGATCGAGTCCCGCATCGGGCTCCCTGCCCTTGGGAGCCTGCTTTTCCATCTGCTTCTCTCTCTCTCTCTTTCATGAATAAATAAAATCTTAAAAAAAAGTCTTTATTTCCTTGTTGATCTTTTGCTTAGATGATCTGTCCATTTCAGTCAGGGGGGTGTTAAAGTCCCCCACTATTATTGTATTGCTGTCAATGTGTTTCTTCACTTTTGTTATTAATTGGCTTATATAATTGGCTGCTCCCATGTTAGGGGCATAGATATTTACAATTGTTAGATCTTCTTGTTGGATAGACCCTTTAAGTAGGATATAGTGTCCTTCCTCATCTCTTATTACAGTCTTTGTTTTAAAATCCAATTTTTCTGATATAAGGATTGTCACCCCAGCTTTCTTTTGGTGTCCCTTAGCATGGTAAATTGTTTTCCACCCCCTCACTTTCAATGTGGGGGTGTCTTTGGGACTAAAATGAGTCTCTTGCAGACAGCATATTGATGGGTCTTGTTTTTTAATCTAATCTGATAGCATTTGTCTTTTGATTGGGGCATTTAGCCCATTTACATTCAGGGTAACTATTGGAAGATATGAATTTAGTGCCATTATATTTTCTGTAAGGTGACTGTTACTGTATATTGTCTGTGTTCCTTTCTGATCTGTGCTGCTTTTTGTCTCTCTCTTTGCTTAGAGGACCCCTTTCAATATATCTTGGAGGGCTGGTTTCGTGTTTGCAAATTCCTTTAGTTTTTGTTTGTCCTGGAAGCTTTTTAGCTCTCCTTCAATTTTCAATGAGAGCCTAGCTGGATATAGTATTCTTGTCTGCATATTTTTCTTGTTTAGTACTCTGAAGATATCATGCCAGTCCTTTCTGGCCTGCCAGGACTCTGGATAGGTCTGTTGCCAATCTAATATTTCTACCATTGTAGGTTACATATCTCTTCTCCCGAGCTGCTTTCAGGATTTTCTCTTTGTCTCTGAGACTCGTAAGTTTTACTATTAGATGTCGGGGTGTTGACCTGATTTTGTTGATTTTGAGAGGGGTTCTCTGTGCCTCCTGGATTTTGATGCCTGTTTCCTTCCTCACATTAGGGAAGTTCTCTGCTATTATTTGCTCCAATATACCTTCTGCCCCTCTCTCTCTTTCTTCTTCTTCTGGGATCCCAGTTATTCTAATGTTGTTTCATCTTATCGTATTGCTTATCTCTTGAATTCTGCCCTTGTGATCCTGTAGTTGTTTCTCTCTCTTTTTCTCAGCCTCTTTATTTTCCATCATTTGGTCTTCTATATCGCTGATTCTCTCTTCTGCCTCATTTATCCTAGCAGTTAGTGCCCCCATTTTTGATTGCACCTTATCAATAGCCTTTTTGATTTCAACTTGGTTAGATTTTAGTTCTTTTATTTCTCCAGAAAGCGTTTCTCTAATAACTTCCACGCTTTTTTCAAGCCCAGCTAGTATCTTTAAAGTCATGATTCTGAACTCTAGGTCTGACATCGTACTAATGTCCGTATTGAGTATGTCCCTGGCTGACGGTACTATCTCTTGTTCTTTTTGCTGAGGTGATTTTTTTCATCTTGTCATTTTGTCCAGAGGAGAATAGATGAATGAGAGAATAAAATGCTAACAGGTTAACAGCGTCCCCAGCAAATATACTCTATACAAATCAGAAAAGACATATATATGCCCAAAATAAGGGTAACTACTATGAAGGGATAAAATATGACTCTAAAAATGAAAAATAAAAAATGATTTTTAAAAAAAGGGATTGATAAGATGTTGGTTGAAAAAGGGAAAAAGAGAAATTTAAAAAACAGTTAAAAAAATTAACTTTGAAAAAGTAATGAATCATGGTAAAAAAAGCCATGAATTCTATGTGCAGTATTCCCCTAGCGCTGGAGTTCCCCGTTCTCCTTGATTGGTAATCTTGGTCTTGGCTTGCTGACTGTTCATGCTGATCTTCTGGGGGAGGGGTCTGTTGCCAGGGTTCCCAAATGTCTTTGCCAGAGGCGGAATTGCCCCGCCCTTGTCGGTCCCAGCTAAGCAAGCTGCTCGGGTTTGCTCTCAGGAGCTTTTGTTCCCTGCAAGCTTTCCCTACGGCTTTGGAGGACGACAGTGAAAATGGTGGCCTCTCAATCTCCACCCTGGAGGAGCGGAGAACTCGGGGCCCCGTTCTTCAGTGCGCCCCCAGAGAAAAGCAGTCACTCCCATCTCCCTGGTCTCCGGCCGCACTCCGTGCTCACCCGGCCTGTGACCGAGCGTTTCTATCTCTGGCACCCGACCCTGTGTGGAGTCTCCAAACCCAGCAGATCCCTGCGGTGCGCTCCTGTGCCGCTCCTCCCAGGGGAGGAAGGGGAGTCTCCCCGGCTCTGCCTCTTGTTGGGTCCCTGCTGGAGGAGCAGTGGCCCGACTGGGCCACGGATCACAGTCTATGGCAACCCCGAGCTGAGAGCCCGCGCCTCAGCTCTGTCTCTGCAGCCGGCTTTCCTGCTCCAAAACCTCGGAGTTCTGTTGCACTCAGGCACCCCTGTTCTTTCTGTGACTCCGAGGGTCCTGAGACCACACTGTCCTGCGAGGGTTCCACCCCCTGCTTAGTCACTGGAGCGACATCCCTCAGCGGAGCCAACTTCTGATTTTGTGCTCCGCGGCTCTATTATTTGCCAGAAGTGGCCGACAGAGGCCCCCTCCCCCGCCGTCTATCCTCCCGAATATCGCCTCGGATTCACTTCTCCGCACGTCCTACCTTCCAGTAAGTGATCCCTTCTCTGTTCAGAGAGTATTTGCTACTCTCCTCTTCAATCTCCTGTTGAGTTCATAGGTGTTCAGAATGGTTTGATCCCTATCCAGCTGAAATCCTGAGACCAGAGGAAATTCAGATCTCCTTCTCCTCCGCCATCTTGCTCCGCCCCTTCAGCCTCTTTTAAATAACAACAACAGGTAGTAGAAGAAGAAGCAGGGGGAAGGATCACAGTAAGTGATGGCAGCTCAGGATTCCAAGTATCCTTGTACATGTTATTCTCAGTCTATTTTAATATAATAATAAAGCTCAAAGAATGAGAAAATATTTTCCTTGAGAAAAATACCTTCAGACATAAATGTCAGAAGACATAGGCATAAATGTGTTTTCTGATCAATGGTGTACTATAGGAAAAAAGAAAGTTTTGACCTGAGACAGACCAATTTTCAAATCCCAACTTGGCAGTTGAGTCAACAGGGTCTGGGTTATGATTAGGCTCAAAGAGTTTAGGTGACTTGTAAAGCAACCATTTTCTTTGACTTTTAGTCATATCTTCCTTAAAGTGAGAAAATAGTCTAAATCACACATAGTTATATATTTAATATATAATGCATATTACATCTTTGTAGACATTTAATGCCTGGAACTTATCTTACTTTTTCAGAAATCAATAGGATACTTAGAGAAATTTAACTTTATTTACAGGCAAGCTTAACTGGCATTCATCTCCATCAGTATTACACCTCTGAGATTTTATCATTTTCTTTATTAAAAAGTAGGCTAAGTCAGTGCCAAAGGCTCTAGAATCTGAATGCAAAAATTAAACACTAATCTAAGATTAATATGTATCAAAACTATGTCTGTCACACTTCTAGTGGCCTAAGATCACAAAGATCTACTCTTATGATTTATTCTGAGAATTTTATAGTTTGGCTATTTAATTGAAGCTGATGACGTATTTTGAGTTATTTTTGTGTATGGTATGAGGTAGGGGTCCAACTTACTCTTTTGCCTGTAGATACTCAATTGTCCTAGAACCATTTGTTGAAAGAATATCCTTTCCTCATCATATTCTCTTAGTCAAAAGTTAATTGACCATGAATGTAATGGCTTATTTCTGAGCTCTCTTCCATTACAGTGATATATTTGTCAAGGCCTATGCCAGTATCACACTGTCTTAATTACTATAGATTTGTAGCAAGTTTTGGAATTGGAAAGTAGGAATTATTCCATTTTTTTCCCTTTCCTCAAGATTATTTTGGTTATTCTTGGTCTCTTGAATTTCTGTATGAACTATAGGCCTCTTTACCAATTTCTGTATATATGCTCTATTCTCTAGAGTTTTATAAATAATATTGTGTTTTGGTTAAAGAAGAAGTAACTAATAATTTTCAAGGGTTTCTGTATGAAAGACATATTCTCTATATTCTCTCATTGTCATTAGGTTCTGAATGTTCCCATTGACTTATTGATATTACCCATACCTAGTAGTGTCTAGTATAGTGTGACCTTTCTATAAATTGTAAGTGTAAGAATAGGAAACAGATACAAAAAATACAGCTAACTATTACATAAAGAGAACTATGATAAGAATTTAAGAGAATTATATGCAAGATGCTAGCTATGTGAGCACCAGTAAAGAGATTTTAAAATTATCTTAAACTTGGTTCTTTAGTCATAATTCTTCATTGCTCTTTGGTCTCTATTTCCATGGGTTCTACTTCTACTCCATACATCATGGCATCATCATTCATCTTTTGATCTGCCAAAGTTCATCATCGATTTTAAATATTGTCAGATTGTTTAAAGTCTGGCTCATAGAGATCACATGATGTAGAATGTCTGATTTATAACCTTCCATTTGTATAACTAAGCCACTGAGATATTGATAGATTATGCTCCATTTTCTTTGGGCATCGAGTATTGATATAAAGAAACCTGGGACCAAATATCTTCTCGTGTATAAGATTTTCATTTTCTGGCCATTGAATTTTTATAATGTTATAAACCTTGACAATGTAAAATAGTTATGTAATTAATAAAAAGTGGGAATTGAGATAGAGGTGGTAAAAGGAAGTAAAAGTTTTAATTTCTATATCTTTTAAAGTAAGACATTAATAAATATTAAATAAACTTAAAATATAAACTTAAATAGGTAATTGCAAAATAATTCTAAGCACAGTTTTTAGAAAGTAATCCAATGTCATTTGTTTTGGGAACATTTTATAAATGAAATCCCTTGTAAATGAATATTAATTGGATATTTAGTAATTTCAATTGCTCTTTAAAATGTTAAGATAATTAAGTGTAAATCTACAGTGAAAGTAGAAATTTAAATCTACACTGAAAAAAGTATATCTTGCTTAAGACAGAGGCTTTAAATGGTCTCAGAATGTGACTATTATACCAAGTCAAATTTTTCTTTGAAACTGTGCTGAGAAAGTGTATGGTAGTGAAGATTTCTTTTGCTTAGTAAATTCAGTACATCAAATTTAATTTCTAGCTTTGGAGGATATCACATACAAAAGTATATGACCACTTTGAAAAACAGTTTGGCAGTGTCCTATAAAGTTGAACTTGTACTTACAATATGACCCAGGCATTCTACTCCTGATTATTTACTGAAGATAAATGAAAACATATCTTAACATAAAGACTTGTATTAAATTATTCATAGCAACTTTATTCATAATATCTTCAAAATGCACAGCAATCTTAATGTCCATCAAATAGGGAATGGATAAACTAAATGTTATATACCTATAAATAGAATACTACTTAGCAATAAAGATGAATGAACTACTGATATATGCAAAAAAATAAAGGAGTCTCAAAAGTTTAATACCAGATACTGAAAACTGTATTTATATGAAATTCTAAAAGGATCAAAACTATGGAAAAAGAAGGAGGATCAGTAATTTCAAGGGATGAGTGGTAGAGGGAGGGCATAGACTGTAATGGGTCATAAGGAAACTTTTTGGGGTGATGGAAATATTTTGTATCCTCATCATGGTGGTAGCTATATTACTGTATACATTTGTCCAAATTCATGAAATTATACACAAAAATGTACTGATTTTAATAAGAATTTTGTTTTGTGTAAATTTACCTCCATAAGCTGATTATAAAATTGTCTCTTGAGGGTCAGATGTCTAGTTCCTACTCTCTACAAACTTTTAGATTAAGTTGTGACTTTTGAAATATATGTTGAATTCCTCAGTAAATTGTTGGACACAGAGGTGAGAAAAGACATAAATCTTATGCTTATCCATTTCATTTAACTAGAACCATAGAGTTTATGGAAGGATTTGAGGGAGGGAGATTTTCAGTGTTATTTGTTATCAGGAGCTCAGTTTTTCACAGACTAGTTCAGGAAGAGGGCAGAAAATGATTACCAGTTATTCTGTATCCACCAAAATAACCGTCTTGGTGCTAGAAAAGTGGCAGTGGTTTAATTAATATTCAGTGATTTGTTAAATTTAGTAAAAACATATGGAAAGTGCACTGGCCTGAAAAAGCTCAATATTTGTGGGAAAGATATTTTATGATGTATTTATAAGTTTATAGAACATAGTGTCATAACCCTCACAGGTAATTTGAAGAGCTGTCCTAAATTTCTCATGGACATCTGAGCCAGAGAGTCATATTTCAGAGACTCTTACATGGCAAGGTTCTTTTTGTAATTTTTGATTAAATATAATGGGATTGTTTCTAATAATTGTAGCTTATTATTGTCTTTGGTTCTATCAGTGTAAAATTAAAAGGAACAAAATAGACACTCAGGGAACTTAGAGTGGTAAGACAATCCGGATAACCCCTCTTATTTTAAGCTTGTAGTTCTAGAATACATAACATACTACTAGAAGGTCCAGATCTAGAGATTTTCTTCCTGACTCTCAGTGCAGTTACCAATGTGTTTTGTCATACACAAAAGGGTTTGTCCTTGAGGTTACAGGGAAATAATGTGAAAAAAAGAACTTCTCACATACTGATGAATGTATCTAATGATCAGGTATGTATACAGCAGACAAGTGTGTGTTATCAGGAAGATGGGAAAGAACAGCTGTATGGTGAATAAAGGCTCATTGGCCACTAAAAAGATAAATGGGGAACAGTTGGTTTTCCACAAGAGGCATACCTCCCATAATGCCCTTGTCCCTGCTCTTTTGTGGCATGACTGTTCTCCCAGGCTAAAGGGGAAGACGCATTTATAGATCATGGAGACAGCTGCTGTTGTTCTTAAGGAGGATAATTTGTCCCAGCCTCAGAAATTGCTCTCACTGGTCACCAAGGGAGTGAGCCCAGATGCCTTCTGTTATGAAATTCAATGTGAAACCAATTATGGGTGTACTGATGCATCATGATATATGAGATAAAGAAATTGCAAATTAGGCTCTTTCCTCTTTGCAAATTGAAATTCTGACATTTTATACTGTCATGATTTATGCTGACTCTTAGGCAGTAGAAATGTTGCTTGACTGCCAAGTCCTTCCAAAGATAGGTATATAATATCCCAACAAGCAGCAAAGTTCATGAAAATAATGTTGATTGAATTTATCTTTTTATGTCTAGTATTAGTGTAGATAGGTCAGATCTAAGTGGATGGATTAAAATAAGCTTTGATTCTAGTTGGGTATTTGCAGGATCTGCTTGGTCCTACTCAAAAGAATAAAGTTGTTGAAGCTAGGTTATCCTGGGCCTAATCCTGGCCATTGTTTCTACCTGGGTGAACTTGGAAATATAGCAAGTGATCTCAGTAAATTATTTAATATCCATCTCTAGTCTTAGTCTTATTTTTTGAAAAATAGGGATGAAAATACTCAGTTAAGATGCTCTACATTTTGCACTGACATTTTTCATTTTAGTTCACCTGAGCTTGCTGTAAAAACTTCCTGCTGAGTAATTAATAACAAAGAGGCAAACATCAGAAGGACCTAGTTGGTTCATAGAATTAAATATCCAACATACAAAATTCATGCATTCACATATTGAAAGTAAAGCACTATGCATATATACACACACACATTCATACACTATTATATATACTATATGTGTGTACATACATACACATATATGTATATGTTTATATTCACACACACATACATGTTGTTTATTTGTTTGTTTTTGGCCTAATTTAATTGAAGTTGGATTTGTGTCATTTGCAACCAAGGATATGGACTAATACAGAAAGATTGAAACAAGGGAAAGTAAAGGAAACTGAAGAAAAGGTAACAAGATAGGTACTAGGAAAACTGGGATTCAAATTAAAAGACAGTTATACTTCTGTCTTACTCATATATCTGCCTAAGACTTTTATAGTAGCTTGTAGATACCATCAAATATATTCCTAATTCATTAAAACTACCTTTTAAAATCATGGATACTATGGAATTTATTACGTTTTTCTCTGTATCTACTGACATAATCTTTTTTTCTTTAAGTTTGTTAAAATGGTAAATTGTGTTAACATATTTTTTGCCTTTTAAAACGGCTTTATTAATGTATAATTGCGTACCACAAAGAGTACTAATTGAAAGTGTACAGTTTGGTGAGTTTTAGTAAATTTATACGTCTGTACAACCATCTCCACAATCCAGTTTTGGAACACTTCTATCATTAGAAAATTTTCCTCATTTCTGTTTGTAGCTAGTTCTCCCTTCACGGCAAAATACTTATATACTTTCTGTCCTATAGATTTTGCTTTTCTAGAAATTTTATTTGAAAGGAAACATATAGTACATGTGTCCAGTTTCTTTTACTGTGCATGATTTTATATATATTTACATCACTTCATGAATCTGTAGTTTCTTTTTTAAAAAAATACTTTATTGATTGATTAATTTGAGAGAGAGAGTGAGGGGAGAAGCAGAGGGAGAGGGACAAGCAGACTCTTCAGTCAGCACAGAGCCTGCTGTGGGACTCTATCCCACGACCCCAAGATCATGACCTGAGCAGAAATCAAGAGTTGAACGCTTAACCAACTGAGCCACCCAGGTGCCCCTGTAGTTTGTTTCTTTATACTGCTGAGTAGTATTCCATTATGTAGCTGTATGTCATATTTATCCATTTATCAATTGTTGCATATTTGTATTTTTTTTAGGTATTGGCTGCTATGTATATTCACGCACATTTATGCATATTCTTTGTGTAAACATATTTTTTCATTTAATCTCAGGAAATGTCTAGCAGTGGAATTAGTAGGCAACATGGCAAATGTGTGTTTTTTTCTAAGAAAATGCCAAATTAATTCCAAAGATTTCATTTTACATTTGCATGAGCAATATATGTAATATATGAGAGTTTAGTTTCTCCTCTCTCTACTTCTTTTCATTGCCTTTTTTCTCTTTATTTTTATTGTTATGTTAATCACCATACATTACATTGTTAGTTTTTAATGTAGTGTTCCATGATTCATTGTTTGTGTATAACACCCAGTGCTCCATTCAGAATGTGCCCTCTTTAATACCCATCACCAGGCTAACCAATCTTCCCACCCACCTCCCCTCTAGAACTCTCAGTTTGTTTTTCAGAGTCCATCATCTCTCATGGTTCTTCTCCCCCTCCGATTCCCCCCCTTCATTCTTCCCCTCCTGCTATCTTCTTCTTTTTTTTAACATATATTGTATTATTTGTTTCAGAGGTACAGATCTGTGATTCAACAGTCTTGCACAATTCACAGCGCTCACCATAGCACATACCCTCCCCAATGTCTATCACCCAGCCACCCCATCCCTCCCATCCCCCACCATTCCAGCAACCCTCAGTTTGTTTCCTGAGATTAAGAATTCCTTATATCAGTGAGGTCATATGATACATGTCTTTCTCTGATTGACTTATTTTGCTCAGCATAACACCCTCCAGTTCCATCCACGTCATTGCAAATGGCAAGATCTCATTCCTTTTGAAGGCTGCATAATATTCCATTGTATATATTTAAACCACTTCTTTATCCATTCATCTGTCAATGGACATCTTGGCTCCTTCCATACTTTGGTTATTGTGGACATTGCTGCGATAAACATAGGGGTGCATGTACCCCTTCAGATCCCTACATTTGTATCTTTGGTGTAAATACCTAGTAGTGCAATTGCTGGATCATATGGTAGCTCTATTTTCAACTTTTTGAAGAACCTCCATACAGTTTTCCAGAGCGGCTGCACCAGCTTGCATTCCCACCAACAGTGTAGGAGGGTTCCCCTTTCTCCACATCCCTGCCAACATCTGTCATTTCCTGACTTGTTAATTTTAGCCATTCTGACTAGTGTGAGGTGATGTCTCATTGAGGTTTTGACTTGGATTACCCTGATGCCGAGTGGTGTTGAGCACTTTTTCATGTGTCTGTTGGCCATTTGGATGTCTTACACTACACACAAAAATAGACTCAAAATGGTTGAAAGGCCATTTTTTTATTATAGGTATTCTCATGAGTATAAAATAGAATCTCATTATTTTTCACTTTTGAATGGCTTCTAATTCTGAAATAATTGTAGGCTCACATAGAAGGTCCAAAAATGGTACAGATTCCCTGTACCCTATCCCCAACTTCCTCAATATAACACCATACATAACAATAGCACAATTATCAAAGCCAGTGCATTGACATTGGTACAATAATTTTAACTAGTTTGCACATTTACTGAATTTCACTAGATTTATTTGGGGGAAATGCCGTTCTGTAAAATTTTGTAAAATTAGAGCTTCGTGTAACCATCACCACAGTCAAAATACAGAATTCATCCCAAAGAAATGCCATGGTGCTACTCCGTTATATTCTCACACAATCCTAACACCTAGAAACCATTTATCCATCACTATAATTTTGCTATTTCAAAATGTTAGATAAATGCATATGTATAGTATGTAAACTTTTGAATTGGCCTTTTTCACTCAACATAATGTTCTTGACATCTATCCAGATTGTTGTACATATCAGTGTTTCTGTTTCTCTTTTATTGCTGAATCCATTGTATGGATAAATCACAGCTTGCTTAACTACAAAAACTGCAGAACATTTGAGTTGGTTTCAATTTTTGACTATTATAAACAAAGCTGGCATGAATATTTGTATACAGAATTTTATGTGAATATAAGTTTTTTTGTTTTGTTTTGTTTTTTCCTGTAGGACATGGATCAACAAACTATGACCTGCAGGATAAATCTGTGCCTCAGCCTTTTTTTTTTTTTTTGTAAAACCCATACTCACTTGAGTTTCTATAATAAAAAAGAATGACAATGACAAGTATTGGAGAGGGTTAGGAGAAACTAGAATCCTCATACACTAATAGGAGTGTAAAATGGGACTACTTGGTAATCAATCTGACATTTTTTTGAATAAATATATATTTACCTTGTGATTTACCAATTCTACTTCTAGATATTTACCCGCTTTTAATGAAAACATATGTTCACACAAATGTAAAAATGATTTTTACATTTTTATAGGGTTGAAATATGATGAATATGTGATAGAGATGGTATTTAGCTCACAGATCTGAAAATATTTAGTATCTGGTGCTTTACAGAAAAAGTTTGCTGCCTTCTGCTCTGGGGTAAATACCTGAGTGTGGGTTGCTGGATTATGTGGCAAGAGCATATATGACTTTATAATAAACAACTAAACTGTTTTCCAGAGTGACTGTTAAATTTTGCATTTTCATTAGCAGTGTTTCAGAGATCCAGTTGCTCCATATCCTCATCAGCACATAGAATTGTTATTACAGAAAGTCTAATAGGGCTATAGTAGTGTGTCATTGAACAGGCTGTCTACATTTCTCTGGAGCCTAATGATGTTCATTATATTTTCATGTATTTCTTTGCTATCCATATGTCGTTTTTGGTGAAATGTCTGTTCAAGTATTTTGCCCATTTTCTAGTTGAATTATATATTTTCTTACTGTTGTGATTACTGACTTCTTTATATAATCTGGATATAATTTCTTTGTTGATTAAATAATTTGCAAATATTTTCTCCCAGTCTGTGGCTTATTCTTTTTTTCTCTTAAACTATTTTTTGTGCAATATTTATTTTAATTTTGATGAAGTTCTATTTGTTAATATTTTCTTCTATGTGTTTTGCTTTTGGTGTCACGTCTAATAACCCTTCATCTAACTCTAGCTAGTGGAGATTTTTTAAAATATTTTTTCCTAAAAGATTAATAGTTTTACATTTTACACTTAGATCTAAGATCTAATTTGTGTTGCTTTTTACATAAAGTATGAGGCTTTCATCAAAGATAAACTAAGTTTTAAAATTGGATAATGTGGGGCTCCTGGGTGGCTCAGTCATTAAGTGTCTGCCTTCCCCTTATGCTCAGGTCATGATCCCAGGGTTCTGGGATCAAGCCCCTCATTGTGCTCCCTGCTCAGTGGGAAGCCTGCTTCTCCCTCTCCCACTCCCCCTGCTTGTGTTCCCTCTCTTGCTGTCTCTCTTTCTGTCAAATAAATAAATAAAATCTTTAAAAAATAAATAAAATTGGATAATGTAATTCCTCTAGTTCTTTTTTCAAAAATGTTTTAGATATTTGAATCTCTTTGCCATTCATATTTTAGGAAACGTTTATTACTTTCAACAAAAATGCCACTGGAACTTTGATAAACATTACATGGATCTACATATCTATTTGGAGACAAGTACATATTAAGATTATGGAATGTGCCAATCTCCACATAGAGTATTTTGCTCCATTTTTAATGCCAATTTAAATTTTTCTAAGAAGTGCTGAGGGGGCAGAGCAAGATGGCGGAGGAGTAGGAAACCTGGATTTTGTCTGGTCTCAGGAATTCAGCCGGGGGGAGGGGAGGGATCAAACCATTCTGAACACCTACGAACTCAACAGGAGATCAAAGAAAAGAATAACAATAACCCTCTGAACAGAAAAGCAACCACTTTCTGGAAGGTAGGATGTGTGGAGAAGTGAATCCGAAGCAATATTCAGGAAGATAGATGGCGGGGGAGGGGGCCTCCATTGGCACTTCTGGCAAGTGATAGAGCAGCGGAGCACAAAATTGGAACTTTTAGAAGTCAGCTCTGTTGAGGGACGTCGCTACAGTGGCTAAGCAGGGGGTGGAACCCACGTGGGACAGTGTGGTCTCAGGACCCTTGGGGTCACAGAAAGACCAGGGGTGCCTGAGTGTGGCAGAGCTCCCATTATCAGAGCAAGGAAGCCAGCAGCAAAGATGGAGCTGAGGAGTAGGCTTTCAGCTCTGGGTTGCCATAAACTGTGATCCATGGCACAGTTGGACCACTGCTCTTCCAGCAGGGACCCAACAAGTGGTAGATCTGGGGAGACTTCCCTTCCTCCCCCAGGAGGAGCAGTGATGGAGTGCACCACAGGGATCGGCTGGGTTTGGAGACTCCACACCGAGTCGGGTGCCAGAGATAGAAATGCTCGGTCACAGGCCGGGTGAGCATGGAGTGCGGCTGGAGACCAGGGAGATGGGAGTGATTGAATGATTTTTGCTGGGGGCTCACTGAGGAGTGGGGCCCTGAATTCTTGGCTTCACCAGGGTGGAGATTGGGAGGCCACCATTTTCACTCTCCTCCTCCAAAGCTGTACTGAAAGTTTGCAGGGAACGAAAGCTCCTGAGAGCAACCCAGAGCAGATTACTTAGCCCGGACCAGGCAAGGGCGGGGCAATTCTGCCTCTGGCAAAGACATTTGGGAACTACGGCAACAGGCCCCTCCCCCAGAAGATCAGCAAGAAGAGCCAGCCAAGGCCAAGTTTACAGATCAATGAGACGGCAGAACTCCAGAGCTAGGGGAATACTGCACATAGAATCCATGGCTTTTTTCCCATGATTCTTTAGTCTTTCAAAGTTAATTTTTTTAACTGTCTTTTTCTTTGAATTTTTCTTTTTCCCTTTTTCAACCAATATCTTATCAATCGCTTTTTTAAAAAAAAATTTATTTTTCCTTTTTAGAGTAATATTTTATCCCTTCATAGTAGTTACCCTTATTTTTGGCATATATATATAAGTTGTTCTCTCTTTAAAATTTAGAGATACAATTTCTTCTAACAGATAAAATATACCCTAAATCTCTAGTGTATGGCTTTGTTCTAGTCTCCTGCCTGATCACATTCTCTCCCTTTTTTTCTTTTTTTTAAACCTCTTTTTTCTTTTTTCAACCAACTTCTTATCAATTCCTTTTATAAAATTTTTCATAATTTTCATCTTTACAGTCATATTCCATCCCTTCATCGTGTCAACCCTTATTTTTGTACATATATAAGTTTTTA
This sequence comes from Zalophus californianus, assembly GCF_009762305.2. Classification (NCBI taxonomy): domain Eukaryota; kingdom Metazoa; phylum Chordata; class Mammalia; order Carnivora; family Otariidae; genus Zalophus; species Zalophus californianus. The sequence continues at coordinate 50,143,540 of NC_045605.1, forward strand.
TTTCTTTAAAATTTTGGGAGGCACTTTCTTCTAACAGACCAAAATACACCCAAAATCTAGTGTGTGGCACTGATCTATGCACCAGCCTGATCATATGTGATTATATTCTGTTTTTTTTATTTTGTTCTGTTTTTGTTTGTTTTTATCTTTTCCTTTTTCTTTTCCTTTTCTTTTTTCTTCATTTCCCTTTCTTTTCCCCCAGGTTTCAGGTCTTTTCTGACTTGTTTAGAGTATATTTTCTGGGGACATTGTTACCCTGTTAGCATTTTGTTCTCTAATTCATCTATTCTCCTCTGGACAAAATGACAAGATGGAAAAAATCACCTCAACAAAAAGAACAAGAGGTAGTACCGACTGCCAGAGACTTAATCAATACGGATATTAGTACGATGTCGGACCTAGAGTTCAGAACCATGATTTTAAAGATACGAGCTGGGCTTGAAAAAAGCATGGACGTTATCAAAGAAACCCTTTCTGGAGAAATAAAAGAACTAAAATCTAACCAAGTCGAAATCAAAAAGGCTATTAATGAGGTGCAATCAAAAATGGGGGCACTAACTGCTAGGGAAAAATGAGGCAGAAGAGAGAATCAGTAATATAGAAGACCAAATGATGGAAAATAAAGAAGCTGAGACAAAGAGAGATAAACAATTACTGGATCACGAGGGCAGAATTCGAGAGAGAAGTGATACCATAAGACGAAACAACATTAGAATAATTGGGATCCCAGAAGAAGAAGAAAGAGAGAGGGGGGCGGAAGGTATATTGGAGCAAATAATAGCAGAGAATTTCCATAATTTGGGGACGGAAACAGGCATCAAAATCCAGGAGGCACAGAGAACCCCTCTCAAAATTAATAAAAATAAGTCAACACCCAGACATCAAAAAGTAAAACATATGAGTCTCAGAGACAAAGAGAAAAACCTGAAAGCAGCTCGGGAGAAGGGATCTGTAACCTACAATGGTAGAAACATTAGATTGGCAACAGACCTATCCACAGAGTCTTGGCAGTCCAGAAAGGACTGGCATGAAATCTTCAGAGCACTAAATGAGAAAAATATGCAGCCAAAAGTACTATTTCCAGCTAGGCTGTCATTGAAAATAGAAGGAGAGGGGCACCTGGGTGGTTCAGTCATTAGGCATCTGCCTTTGGCTCAGGTCATGATCCCAGAGTCCTGGGGTTGAACCCCACATCAGGCTCCCTGCTCCACAGGGAAGCCTGCTTCTCACTTTCCCACTCCCCCCGCTTGTGTTCTCTCTCTCGCTGTGTCCTCTCTGTCAAATAAATAAATAAAATCTTAAAAAAAAATAGAAGGAGAGATAAAAAGCTTCCAAGACAAACAAAAACTAAAGGAATTTGCAAACACGAAACCAGCCTTACAAGAAATATTGAAAGGGGTCCTCTAAGCAAAGAGAGAGCTTAAAAGCAACATAGACCAGAAAGGAACACAGACAATATACAGTAACAGTCTCTTTACAGGCAATACAATGACACTAAATTCATATCTTTCAATAGTTACCCTGAATGTAAATGGGCTAAATGCCCCAATCAAAAGACACAGGCTATCAGATTGGATTAAAAAACAAGACCCAACGATATGCTGTCTGCAAGAGACTCATTTTAAACCCAAAGACACACCAAGATTGAAAGTGAGGGGTTGGAAAAATATTTACTGTACTAATGGACACCAAAAGAAAGCTGGGGTGGCAATCCTTATATCAGACAAATTAGATTTTAAACCAAAGACTGTAATAAGAGATGAGGAAGGACACTATATCCTACTTAAAGTGTCTATTCAACAAGAAGATCTAACAATTGTAAATGTCTATGCTCCTAACATGGGAGCAGCCAATTATATAAGGCAATTATAACAAAAGCAAAGAAACACATAGACAACAATACAATAATAGTGGGGGACTTTAACACTCCCTTACTCAAATGGACAGATCATCTAAGCAAAAGATCAACAAGGAAATAAAGAGTTTAAATGACACACTGGACCAAATGGACTTCACAGACATATTCAGAACATTCCATTCCAAAGCAACGGAATACACATTCTTCTCTAGTGCCCATGGAACATTCTCCAGAACTGATCACATCCTAGGTCACAAATCAGGTCTCAACCGGTACCAAAAGATTGGGATCATTCCCTGCATATTTTCAGACCACAATGCTTTGAAACTAGAACTCAATCACAAGAGGAAAGTCAGAAAGAACTCAAAAACATGGAGGCTAAAGAGCATCCTGCTAAAGAATGAATGGGTCAACCAGGAAATTAAAGAAGAATTAAAATAATTCATAAAAACCAATGAGAATGAAAACACAACTGTTCAAAATCTTTGGGATGCAGCAAAGGCAGTCCTGAGAAGAACGTATATAGCAATACAAGCCTTTCTCAAGAAACAAGAAAGGTCTCAAATATACAACCTAACCGTACACCTAAAGGAGCTGGAGAAAGAACAGCAAATAAAGCCTAAACCCAGCAGAAGAGAAATAATAATCAGAACAGAAATCAATGAAATAGAAACCAAAAGGACGGTAGAACAGATCAACAAAACTAGGAGCTTGTTCTTTGAAGAATTAACAAGATTAATAAACCCCTCACCAGACTTACCAAAAAGAATAGAGAAATGACCCAAATCAATTAAATCATGAATGAAAGAGGAGAAATCACAACCAACACCAAGGTAATACAAACAATTATAAGAACATATTATGAGCAAATCTATGCCAGCAAATTAGAAAACCTGGAAGAAATGGATGGATCCCTAGAGATGTATCAACTACCAAAACTGAACCAGGAGGAAAAAGAAAACCTGAACAGACCTATAACCACTAAGGAAATTGAAGCAGTCATCAAAAATCTCCCAAGAAACTAAAGCTCAGGGCCCGATGGCCTCCCAGGGGAATACTACCAAACATTTCAAGAAGAATTAATGCCTATTCTTCTGAAACTTTTCCAAAAAATACAAATGGAAGGAACGTTCCAAACTCTTTTATGAGGCCACCATTACCTTGATCCCAAAACCAAAGACCCCATCAAAAAGGAGAATTACACCAATATCCTTGATGAACATGGATGCAAAAATTCTTACCAAGATACTAGGCACTTCAATGCAACAGTACATGAAAAGCATTATTCACCATGCCAAAGTAGGATTTATCCCTGCACCACAAGTTTGGTTCAACATCCACAAATCAATCAATGTGATACAATACATTAATAAAAGAAAACAAGAACCATATATCCTCTCAATAGATGAAGAAATAGCATTTGACGAAGTACAGCATCCTTTCTTGATCAAAACTCTTCAGAGGATAGGGATAGAGGGTTCATACCTCAATATCATAAAAGACATCTATGAAAAACCCACAGCGAATATCATTCTCAATGGGGAAAAGCTGAGAGCTTTCCCCCAAGGTCAGGAACATGGCAGGGATGTCCACTGTCACCACTGCTCTTCAGCATAGTACTAGAAGTCCTAGCCATAGCAATCAGACAACAAAAAGAAATAAAAGGCATCCGAATCGGCAAAGAAGAAATCAAACTTTCACACTTTGCAGATGTTATGATACTTTATGTGGATTACCCAAAAAATTCCAGCCCCAAACTGCTAGAACTCATATAGGAATTCAGTAAAGTGGCAGGATATAAAGTCAATGCATAGAAATCAGTGGCATTCTTATACACCAACAACAAGACAGAAGAAAGAGAAACTAAGGAGTTGATACTATTTACAGTTGCATCCAAAACCATAAGATACCTAGGAATAAATCTAACTAAAGAGGCAAAGGATCTGTACTCAGAAAAGTATAAAATACTCATGAAAGAAATTGAGGAAGACACAAAGAAATGGAAAAACGTTCCATTATCATGGATAGGAAGAACAGATATTGTGAACATGTCTATGCTACCTAGAGCGATCTACACATTCAATGCAATCCCCATCAAAATACCATCCACTTTTTTAAAGAAGTGGAACAAATAATCCTAGAATTTATATGGAACCGGAAAAGACCCTAAATACCCAGAGGAATGTTGAAAAATAAAAGCAAAGCTGGTGGCATCACAATTCCCGACTTCCAGCTCTATTACAAAGCTGTCATCATCAAGACAGTCTGGTACTGGCACAAAAACAGACACATAGATCAATGGAACAGAATCGAGAGCCCAGAAATGGACCCTCAACTCTATGGTCTACTAATCTTTGACAGAGCAGGAAGGAATACCCAATGGAAAAAAGACAGTCTCTTCAACAAATGGTGTTGGAAAAATTGGACAGCCAGATGCAGAAGAATGAAACTGGACCATTTCCTTACACCACACACAAAAATAGACTCAAAATGGTTGAAAGGCCTAAATGTGAGACAGGAGTCCATCAAAATCCTAAAGGAGAATAGAGGCAGCAACCTCTTTGACCTAAGCTGCAGCAACTTCTTCCTAGAAACACCACCAAAGGCAAGGGAAGCAAGGGCAAAAATGAACTATTGGGATTTCATCAAGATAAAAAGCTTTTGCACAGCAAAGGAAACAGTCAACAAAACCAAAAGACAACCGACTGAATGGGAGAAGATATTTGCAAATGACATATCAGATAAAGGGCTAGTTTCCAAAATCTATAAAGAACTTATCAAACTCAGCAGCTGAAGAACAAATAATCCAATCAAGAAATGGGCAGAAGACATGAACAGAGATTTTTCCAAAGAAGACATCCAAATGGCAAACAGACACATAAAAAAGTACTCAACATCGCTCGGCATCAGGGAAATCCAAATCAAAACCTCAATGAGATAGCACCTCACACCAGTCAGAATGGCTAAAATTAACAAGTCAGGACATGACTGATGTTGGCAGGGATGTGGAGAAAGGGGAACCCTCCTACACTGTTGGTGGGAATACAAGCTGGTGCAGCCTCTCTGGAAAACTGTATGGAGGTTCTTCAAAAAGTTGAAAATAGAGCTACCATATGATCCAGCAATTGCACTACTGGGTATTTACACCAAAGATACAAATGTAGTGATCCGAAGGGGTACACGCACTCTGATGTTTATCGCAGCAATGTCCACAATAACCAAAGTATGAAAAGAGCCAAGATGTCCTTCGACAGGTGAATGGATAAAGAAGAAGTTGTATATATATATATATATATATATATATATATATATATATATATATATATATACAATGGAATATCATGCAGCCTTCAAAAAGAATGAGATCTTGCCATTTACGATGACGTGGATGGAAATGGAGGGTGTTATGCTGAGCGAAATAAGTCAATCAGAGAAAGACATGTATCATATGACCTCACTGATATGAGGAATTCTTAATCTCAGGAAACAAACTGAGGGTTGCTGGAGTGGGTGTGGGTGGGAGGGATGGGGTGGCTGGGTGATAGGCATTGGGGAGGGTATGTGTTATGGTATGCACTGTGAATTGTGCAAGACTGTTGAATCACAGATCTGTACCTCTAAACAAATAATGCAATATATGTTAAGGAAAAAAAAAAAGCAGGAGGGGAAGATTGAAGGGGGGGAATCATATGGGTAGACGAACCATGAGTGATGATGGACTCTGAAAAACAAACTGAGGGTTCTAGAGGGGAGGGGTGTGGGAGGATGGGTTAGCCTCTTGATGGGTATTAAAGATGGCACATTCTGCATGGAGCACTGGGTGTTATACACAAACAATGAATCATGGAACACTACATCAAAAACTAATGATGTCATATATGGTGATTAACATAACAATAAAAAATTTAAAAACAATTTTTCTAAGCACTGCTTTTTTATTTTTAAATGTGCAGGTCTTTCACTTTTGTTACATTTATATAAATATTTTTATATTTTCACAATAATCTACTTTTTGGAATTTTTGGTGATGGGATGTTGAATAAAATTATGTTTAAATATTCATTGTGTTATCTCTTGCGATCTTGCTAAGCCTGCTTATTAATTTTATTAGTGGTTTTCTAGATTCCTTAGGATATTTTTGCATATGAGATTATTTTTTCAGCGGATAAAGGCATTTTACTTGTTTCCAATCTGGGTGCTATTTAATTAGCTTTTGCACTGGCTAGAATCTCTAGGAAAATTTTGAGCTAGAGATGGTGAGAACAGATATCCTTGCTGTGTTCCAGATCTTAGGAAGAAAACATTTAATCAATCACTATTAGGTATTAAAGTAGCTGTAGGTTTTTTTTTTTATAAACACTCTTAACAGGAAGAGGATGTTTCCTCTCTTTCTAGTTTGTTGAGAGTTTTCAACATGAATGGATGTTGAATTCTGTAACATATTTTCCTGAACCTACTGAGATGAACATATAGTTTTTGTCTATTGTTTTATAAATATAATGTGCAATATTTGTGTTTCTGATATTATATCAACCTTGCATTTCTGGGATAAATCCTACTTGATCATGATGTAGAATTCTTTTTATTTATGCAACATCTGTCTGGCTTTGTCTCTGGGTAATACTGTCCTTTTAATATGATTGAAATGTATTTTTCTTCTTCAACTTTATAAAATCATATGAGTAGAATTGGTATTATTTATTTTTTTAGGGTACAGAATTCATTCTGAAGCCATCTGGGCTTGGAGTTTTCTTTGTTAGGAACGTTTTTAATTGTGTATTCAATCTCTGTTATAAAAGTTTTCGTTGATAATTCAACATTTTTACTGAATAAATTGGTTCCATCAAATGTGCATTTTTCATTGAGATTTTCTCATTGAGTAAGTCTTGGTAGTTTGTATGTCTCTAAGAATTTGTCCATTTTATTTAAGTTGTCTAATCTGTTGACCTTTGATTTTTCATAATATTCTGTTACAGTTCTTTTAATTTCTTTAGTGTCTGTGGTGCTGGCCATTTATTGTTTCCTGATTTTGGTAATTTATGTCTTTGTTCTTACTTTCTTGGTTGGGTTAGCTGAATGTTGTCAATTTTTTTGAACTTTTCAAAGAATATATTTGTGGTTTCATTAATTTTCTTTAATGTTTTTATTGTTTATATTTTATTGATTTCCACTCATTTTTAATTATTTTTGATTTTTAATTTGTAAATTATTATTGCTAATGTTAATTATTTCTAATAATAATTTCTACTCATTATCATTGGTTTATACTCTTATTATTTTTTATTTTCTTCTGCTTACTTTGAGATTGGCTCAGCTACTTTTTTGTTTTCTATATTCTATGTTCTTTTCGATCTCTGTATTGTTTTCCTATCAGTTACTAAGAGATGAATACTGATATCTCCAATTATAATGATCATATTGTTAGTTTCTGTTCTGAATTTAGATAGTTTATGTTTTGTGTGTTTTGAAGCTGGTTTTTTGGGTGCATATTTATTTATATTTGTTTTATCTTCCTGATTATATTTACCTTATTATCATTAAGAAGTGTTGTTCTTTGTCTTTAGGAAATATCTTGTCCTAAAGTCTATTTTGCTTGATTTTACATAGCTACTTCAGTTCTCAAGTTTCCCTTAGGTTTTACTTCTCAGTGGGCTCTTTTGAGACATCCCTACAGTATAGCTCATTTTTTCAGTCAGCTAGTATTTATGGAGAGTTTATCTCAGCCCTTTTCTTGATCACTGTTAAATTTTTATCTTGTCCAATGCTTACCCCATCAAGCCTGAAACCTCACACTGGCAAAGTCTGGGTGTTTCCCATTTGTTTTGTACTGAATTAATCAGTTTTAGTTGGGAAAATGATGGGTTCTGCACCTTCTCCCTGGCCCAAATCAAGTCTGTCCAACTGGCAGCAAAGTTGCTGGGTTTTGTGTTCAGACTGAGGTGGTAAAAATACAGTTCTTACCAACTAAGTTTAGTGGGGGGATGGGAAAGGCAGGGAACTGGGAGGAATGTGGACAGGAGTAGCCCCAAGCAATGAGCCCATGGACTTTCACATACGTGAAGCTGTAGTTTTTCAAGAATAAATGTTTCTCAATTTTTTTTCTGCCTTTAGTTTATTTCTGGTGACTTGGTTAATGGTATCATTGTCAAAATACCCATTCAAGCTCAAGACTTTAGATCAATTTTTACTTTTTCCTCTATGTCATTTTTTTATACCTAATTTGTTACCAAATCCTGTGGATTTCTCTGACATTGTTTTCCTTATATCTATAAATCTCTTTACAACCTCACTATTGCTACCTTAATTTAGATTACCATCTCTCTCCTAGATTACTGCAATGGTTTTTTAATTGGTCTTTGAATTTCTCCACATCTAACCATTATTTTATTCACTGGGAGATTTGAAGACCAAATTCCTAAGCATAACCTCTGTCATTCTCCATGTTTGATTCACAACCTGACTCTGCACTTTTGTTCCACGTTTTACGCAATGTCAACAGTTTCAAAAATCACCTTGAAATATTTACTGCAGATATTTTTCCCTTCACCTGAAATGATCTGCTCTTTCTTCTTCCTATAATATTAACAACAGGGACAACTGGAAAGAATCACTGGTTCCTCTGAGTGTTCAACAAAACTTATATCTGCCTTTCTTAAGAAAAATTTGTCTTAATTTTTTATTTGGTACACTGGAAGTCTGCATCCTGCTTGGAGACAGATATCTTATTCTAGCTGTCTTTATACAATTTACAGTTCTTAGGCACTTAAGAGGCATATGCCTTTGTGAGAACATAGGCAATATTTTAGAGAAATAAGGAAAATTATATGAAGTCTTGAATACTGAAGGAAAAAAAGTGTTTTTATATATTTCATAAATAACTATCATTATCTGTCAGTCCATAGGGGAACAATTCAACCTATTATATATCTCCTTGACTTGTTTAATAATTTATCAAACTATCTAGTCATACTGTTTAATCCTACTTCCAAAAAAAATTGTATACTCATAAAGGGCTGTTTTAATTCTCTGTCCCAGACTATGTTGGTTTTCAGGAATTGTGAAAGGCATATACCTAAGAAAAATGTATTTTAATTAAAAAACTCTTCAATCATTTTGGAATTGCCTTATAGAACTACTAGGGTGCTTAATAAAGGGTCATATTTTTATATTTTTAAGGAAATGCTTGCATAAGAAATATTTTGTTTCACCTAAGGACCCAGGTGCTTTATTTAATTAATGTATTGATATTCTGAGTCTCCAACTGTACATTTTAATGCAAGATTTAATAACATTATATATTCTACCTTTTCTTCATATGAAACTGGAATTTACAAATTTTTTGAAAACTTTTGAAAATAGGTTTCAGAGGTTGGCCACAACTTCATTAAGAATATCATTATAACCACGTCTATTCAGTGAATGGCATTCTTTTGAGAGGATAACATTGAATTGAACTTGCTAATTCAAGAAAAACTTGCTTTCCTTTAAGATGTTATGATTGATAAATATAAAATGAGATCATTAATCTTCTTAAATAAGTGACATTTCTTAGACATCTCTGAAGAATGTAGAATTTCCTTTCTATTTATTTCCTCTTTATCATTAATTTTCAAAAGTTCTTGATCAAAAATACCCATTTACTGAATTGTAAACAACTGCCATGAGTAGTGGAAAATTTTTTTATTCAGAAGGCTTAGGAATAATCAAAACCTGCCATCATGACATTTACAATTTGTTATGCTTCTTAAATAGCTATAAAATTGTCATTTATAAAAAAAAATAGTACTCTGAAATACATCTGGATACAAGGACCAAACATTATGCATCTCAGGCCACACTAGGTAGTACTGTGAGATTCATGTTGTCAGAGGAGTCTACTCAACATAGCCCTCCTACTGAGATCTTCTATGTACTATTATTGCTAATGATAGAAAAAGACAGCATTCTAGCTCATCTAGGCTCAAAGTTTAGAGGGTAAGGACAGAGTTATGCATTCTTTAACTTTCTCATTTCTTTAATTTTTACTCCTTGGTATAAGAGTATTCTCACCCTATACTAAGTGCAACAGTGCTTACTATTACTCTTTCCAAGATTAATACCTCCTCACTCAAATCTTGTCTATAACTGGTGCCTACTGAAGGGGGGCAAAGTACTAGGGGTTGTATTTTTTATTTCTGCCATTTCCCTTTGATTCTTTTGTAGAATTTCCATCTCTCTGTTTATATTATCAAACTGTTTTGCATGCCACTTATTTTTTCCTTTGGAGTCTTTAATTTATTAAATTAATTGTTTTAAGTTTTCTGTCTTATAGTTTTAACATCTGTCTCATATCTAAGTCTGCTTCTGGCGTGTGTTTTAGCTCTTTACCTGTATTTTTTCTATCCTTCTCAAACATGCCTTGTATTTTTGTTGTTGTTGTTGTTGTTGGCAGATAGACTTGTTGCTTTGGTTAATAGGAATTGGGGTAAATAGGCTTCAGTGTGAGAATTTTTATAGTATTCTAATTAACTCCTAGGATCTTAGTTGACCTGTGTCTTGGGGTCTTGGACTTCACTATTCCTTTCTAACCCTCCTGCAGTGGTACAGTTTTTTCCCTTCCATGTAACTCCTTCCCTTTCTCCAGCATTTTCAGTCTATTTCTTTGAAACCCTTTGCTCTACTGTTTATTTGGTTTTTCTTTTTGTTAGACAAGAAAATTGTCAGAGCTGTTGTGAGGAGAAATTCCCTTTCTCCAGCTGGGATAAGGATTAGGAATCACATTTTTACAAAATCCTCTTCCTTGGAGAGTATGACTTTGTTATAGAGAACATTCTGGATGTGTTTCAAAATGGGTACTTTTCTCATCAATAGTTATGGTTGTAGCTGTTTGTTCTCCATGAAAGCAGATTTCAGGTGCTATATGTCTCATTATATCTTTTTTTCTCAAATTTTGGTGTGGTAGTTTGCCTTGAGAATTTAGTTCTTATAATGACATTTTACACTTTACAGACTTTTTATTACTGTGAGAATATCATTTGTTCTTAAAAATAACTTAGTGAGATAAACAGGACATAGATTAACATATGCTAATTATGAGTGAGTTTCCTGTCTCACATGAGCTTAGAAAGGATATGTGACAAAAAAAAAAAAAAAAGAAAAGGTATGTGAGGTCATACAAGGTCATACAATTTCTGTTCAGGATTCAACTCAGATGATGCTAAATGACCCTGAGCAAACTAGATAAGAGATTTGTCTACTGAATTACCTAATGAAAAATCATTATATGATGCATCCACCAACCCCTCTCCCCATAGACATTCTATTTGACTGATATCAGGAGACTTCAACCCTTCTGATGAGGCTGTCTTTATAGGAAAAGCATTGTGATACAACATTAGGGACAAGGAGATAGAAATGGTTTGATATATGGCTTTTAAGGACAAACTTTCTTTGGTTTGAACCAAACAAATTAGGTTCAAATAAATGATTTTATATCTAACAGCTAACAATCCCATATGGAGTGCTTCTTCCACCCTACCCTTTTCTATTTGGATAAAATGTTTCTTTATGTAAAGGAAATTTTGAGCTTTATTTTTTCTCTCCTCTTATCATTCTTACTTTTCTAACTTATATGTTCCCATGAGTTATGTGCGAATTGATGAGAGCACAGACTTCTTCTATATTAAGAATAATAGTCAGGACTTTTGATGAATCCTGGAAGCAGTGCTGACTGGATCCTGTTGACTATACTGCAGGAATTTTATTTCTTGCTCTAAAACTAAGAAAACTGCTACTTCACCTCCAAGATAGAGAATAATAAGATATTTGAACCAGTAAGGGTCTGAGAGATTATCCTAACATCTTTATTTCACAGATAAGGAAACTGAGGCTTGGAGAGGATAAGTGACTGGTGTAAAATTTACAAGAACTAGAACTTCAACTAGATCTCCAGAATAAATTATTGAATATTTACAATGTATTGGGCATTGTACTAGGCACTAACGTTTATAGAATTAAATATGGAACTGAATGCTGTCACTTGAAGCTCAAGTTCTGGGTGAGGAAAAAATATAAAGATGTGTTTACAATGTACTGTATTATGTGCTCTAAAATATTGGAGTAAAAAAGACAAATTTGAAACTCAATTCTAATTCTTATTAGCTTTGCCACTGTATGATCTTGGCAAGTCTGATACTCATTTCCTCATCTGTTAAATGAGGGTGATATTACTTATATTAGAGTTATTATGCTACTCTATGTAGTAATTCAGTTAAAAATTCTTTAAAAACTGTAAAATTTAGTAAAATGTAAAGGATTATTTCTATTGTACTTATTATTAAAATGCACACACACACTCAATCATAACTATGCTGCCTTATCTGTACCCTACACAATTGTAAGAGCAGGTATATGTAGAAAGTGATGCTATCCAATTTAATATTTTTCTTTACCACATTTGGATGGCTGTGTTCAAAGGTTAATTAATAAAATGCACTCAGTATTAGAAGGGATCTTTTGCAAAAGTTCTTCTTTCCTCTTAAATAAATTAATAGAGAAATAGCTAATGCTCTTTTATTGAAAATCTGCCTTTTATTTGCTCAGCTTAATTAAATCTCAACATATTTTTGTGTGCTTTCTAAAGAATGATTATTAACAATTAGTAGTTTTTTTAATAATAAAAATTCTTGTAGGGATAAGGGAATGTGTCAAGTCATGTGGAAGTCTGATGAATCTCCACTTAATCTCTCCAGGGCAGGATTCAAATGTAGCCATGGAGACAAGAAAGTTTTGGCTGTAACTTGACTTCAGAAAATGACAAAACTTAGCAAAAATAGGAGCCTATCCAAGTCAAGGTGTGAAAAGTAAAAGGAACCATGGGACAGATGTAAGGAATGGTTAAGGAAATAGAGTATGTCATGATTTGTAATGCAGTGGCTTTTATTTATTCCCATTATATGGACATATTATACAATAATAGACTTCTTGTTCTCTAATACGATTTGCAGATATGCTGCAGAACTAGAACAAGAGCTTTCATTAAGGCGGGAAGAGCAACGATCTATTTTGTCTAAGGATTTCCATAGGCTATCTCATCTGAGATTAGAAGGTGGGAATTATCATCCCAGTTTACATATGAGAAAACTAAGCCTCCAAAAGGTACTTAGTTTGTCTACAGTCACAGAGATTATGAGTAACTCTGGGATTCAGATGTAAATTTATCCAAATCTAGGATCTTCTACTACCTACATTTATTTCCTTATGATAAGCAAGATGATAAACCTAATTGTAAGAATAGATTACTCATTTAATTAGTGTTTTAAGTGAACACACGGTGTTTATGATTAAGATCAGTATTTCCAAGGATGACTGTGTTTCTTTCAGTGAAAGGTTTAAACACTTGGCAAGTGTTATTATTCTTCAGCTAATACAATTCAATACAACCAATATTTTTATGAAAAGCAAGGTTCTATTATAGACAAGATGATCTTTCAGAAATAGATGAGCATTTTAAGGCGTTTAATATATGATTTTTATGAAAATAACAAAATAAATCCAGTGTTTTTCCCTTGACTTATAGAAAAAAATAAGGAATTCTACTAGTTTTCATTATATATACTACTTCATTTCATAAAGAGACCGAATTATTGCTTCATCAGAAATAACTTACAATAGGGCATAACTTTCTAGCCAACCTTGGGATTCTCACTCATTCATAGAAAAGCCTTGATATGTCACAAGAAAATCATTGAACTCAGAATCAGAATGCCAGGTGCTATCACTAGTTGTGCTACTTCTAGTAATTTTTCTTGCAAAAAATCGTGTTTTTTTTTCCTGTTTCTGAACCTCACTGTCCTCATCTACAAACTGAAGGACCAGGATGCCATTATTTCCTAAATGTTTCTTGGCTCTGATATCTTAAGACAGGAAAATAACTTCAGTGAAAGATAGTGATTTGGGTACATTCATGCAAAAACTAATCTTTTCCCTATGGCATGCTTGTGCATATTAAAAAAGAAGACATACATGATATAAATTAAAAACAAAACAGAACAACAATAAAAACAAAATCTTCCAAACAGGTCACATTTAGAGTTCAGTGTAGACTGGGGGACATTATAATGTAGAATTAGGCCAAGGGTTACAAGTATATAATTATTGTGATATATACATTATTTGGTAATTACAGTCAGGCTTCACAATCCTTTAAGTTTTAGATGGACGTGATAGATGGTGTGTGTATGATGTGTGTGCACATTGATTAACATCATTATTATGGCTGCATTCGTAATTAATAACAAGGAGAAAAAACTAGGTCAGATTTAGTTCTTTCAAATTTAATAGTAATACTATACAGTCTCAATTTAATTTAGTCCTGACCTTAATTTGGTTTATTTATTTTCACTGCTTTTTGGAATCTTATGTTTTTGAGGTCTTTGTTGCATATGATAATAAAAAGACTTATCCCTCATATTCTGTCCTTTTGAGATTTTAAATTGGGAAAAGAAAATCCACTGCAGTTTACTTACAAATTAGACTTTATACATGTGGCTTTGATATGAGTTATCATTTGGAAAATTATGTAACTACTAGAAGAAGGAAGACTGGAAGAGATGAAGAGAGGGGAAAAGAAGACAGACAAAGATATAGAAATATAAAACAAAGAAAAAGAGGGAAAAAAGAAAGTGGGGACAAGAGGGTGGAAAAAGAAGAGAAAAAGAGATAAGTGAAGGAAGGAGAATAAAGGAGAAGCATTATTTTTCAGGGAGATATAAGTCTAATCCAAAAAGCAAAGCTGTCAAAATCTAAAGACCTATTTCCTCAAGCAGCTACAGATTGCCTTTACAAATTCATGAGAACAAAAGAACCAACAGGTTGAAGAGGTTACTATCCATGGTATATAAAGAACCCCTACAACTCAATGGCAAAAAAACCACAAAAACCAAATAACCCAATTAAAAAATGGGCAAAGAAAGAAGGAATAGACATTTCTCTGAAGAAGATATGCCTGCAGAGAAAATAGTTTAGAAAAAATGAATTTTCTCCCCAGTTCTTATAAAGAAGCATACTCAAAGCAGAGAAAAGATAGGAAATCTTTAGGATTTTGTCTTAATTTGGAAGGCAATTAATCCATCTCAATTGTCAAGGTTAGAGTCTACGATCTGGAAACTTTACATTTACCCAAAAATTTATCCCATCAAAGAAAGTTGTGATTTGTGCCACTGTATTTCCTGGGAGCAAAATTTCCCCCTCACTGTAGTCTATTTTCTTTCTCTAGAGATAATCTTCCAAAAACAATAGTTTTCTTTCAATCAGTTATATAACATGTTCAGGGAGAAAAGCCAGCATTTTCCACTCTATTTTAGGTGATTTTTTATCATTTACACCAGATTGATATAGGTAAAGGCATGCACACACACACACAACTTTCTTTAAAAGTTCATGAAATAATTTATCCATTAAAATATAATAATTTGGGGCGCCTGGGTGGCTCAGTTGGTTAAGCGACTGCCTTCGGCTCGGGTCATGATCCTGGAGTCCCGGGATCGAGTCCCACATCGGGCTCCCTGCTCAGCGGGGAGTCTGCTTCTCCCTCTGACCCTCTTCCCTCTTGTGCTCTCTGTCTCTCATTCTCTCCCTCTCAAATAAATAAATAAAATCTTTAAAAAAAAAAAAAAATAAAATATAATAATTTGGGGGCACCTGAGTGGCTCAGTCATTAAGTGTCTGCCTTTAGCTCAGGTCATGATCCCAGGGTTCTGGGATCCAGCCCCTCATCGATCTCCCTGCATAGCAGGAAGCCTGCTCCCCCATTTGTGTTCCCTCTCTTGCTGTTTCTCTCTCTGTCAAATAAATAAATAAAATATTTAAAAAATATATAATAATTTTAACCTCTGGTGTTGGGCAACTAAGTGGAATAAGCCTACAACAGCTTCTCTCCCACACTGATCATAAGTAAAACTGCATAAAACACAAAAAAACCCAAAGACTCTCTGAAGTTCCCAAAAGTTAGCAATAGCAGTCAGTTTAAAGATGGAGGCCAAAAATTGAAGAATGGCACATTATGGAAGTGAGTTTCCGTATTAAAAAAAAATCTTTTGTCTCCTGTCTGACTACAGGATGGACTAAATGTGGGATTGCATGACAGCAGGAAAGTCAGCAAATGCTTCTAAAGAAATTCTGGCTTTCTGGCTAGAGTATCTAGGAAGAAGGAACCTGAGAGCCAGAAGATAAAGAGAATGCTGTTTTTCCTTCTTCATCTATTTTAACAGAACCCAAAGTTTCACAACATGCTACTCAAAATGTCCAGGTTACAATTAAGAACTCCTCCACACAGAATGAACCAAGAAGTTTAAACAGTTTTTTTTTTCAAGACTTTATTTATTTATTTGAGCGAGAGAGAGAGAGAGAGAGAGAGAGCACAAGCAGCAGGGAGGGGCAGAGGAAGAAGAAAAAGCAGACTCCCTGCTGAGTAGGGAGCCAGGACTCTGAGATCATGACCTGAGTGGAAGGCAGACACTTAACCAACTGAGCCACCCAGGAGCCCCTTAAACAGTTTTCAAGGGGATAGGTAATCAGTTAATGCCAATCAAAATATAATACAAGTGATGATTTTAGAAAACAAAGATGTCAAGACAGATATTGATGATACTTCACAAGGTAAAGGAAAGCACTATTGAAATGAATGCAAGTGAATGTTCTCAGCAAAGAAATAGAAACTATAGAATGAATCAAATACAAATTTTAGGACTTAAAATATCTTACATAAAGTATTTACTTCTCAACTCGATAGCACAATGGAGATGAAGAGGAACGGGTTAGTCAGCTTGAAACATTTTTTAATAAAAATATATTTATTTTTAGTAACTTCTTTTTTAAAATTTTTTTATTGTTATGTTAATCACCATATATTACATCATTAGTTTTTGATGTAGTGTTCCATGATTCATTGTTTGTGCATAACACCCAGTGCTCCATGCAGAATGTGCCCTCTTTAATACCCATCACCAGGCTAACCCATCCCCCTACCCTCCTCCCCTCTGAGGGTTCTACCTCAGTTTGTTTTCCAGAGTCCATCGTCTCTCATGGTTCGTCTCCCCCTCTGACTTACTCCCCTCCATTCTCCCCTCCTGCTATCTTCTTCTTTCTTTTTTCTTAACATATGTTTCATTATTTGTTTCAGAGGTACAGATCTGTGATTCAACAGTCTTGCACAATTCACAGCGCTCACCATAGCACATACCCTCCCCAATGTCTATCACCCATTTCTGTTCCATTGATCTAGGGGTCTGTTTTTGTGCCAGTACCATACTGTCTTGATGATGACAGCTTTGTAATAGAGCTGGAAGTCCGGAATTGTGATGCCGGAAAAGAAAATTGCTTTTCTTTTTCAATATTCCTCTGCTATTCAGGGTCTCTTCTGGTTCCATACAAATTTTAGCATTATTTCTTCCATTTCTTTGAAAAAAAGTGGATGGTATTTTGATGGGGTTTGCATTGAATGTGTAGATTGCTCTAGGTAGCATTGACATCTTCACAATGTTGGTTCTCCGATTCCATGAGCATGGAATGTTTTTCCATTTCTTTGTGTCATCTTCAATTTCTTTCATGAGTATTTTATAGTTTTCTGAGTACAGACCCTTTGCCTCTTTGGTTAAATTTATTCCTAGATATCTTATGGTGTTGGGTGCAATTGTAAATGGGATCGACTCCTTGATTTGTCACTCTTCTGTCTTGTTGTTGGTGTATAGGAATGCCACTGATATCTGTGCATTGATTTTATATCCTGCTACTTTCCTGAATTCCTGTATGAGTTCTAGCAGTTTTGAGGTGGAGTCTTTTGGGTTTTCCACCTACAGCATCATATCATCTGCAAAGAGTGAGAGTTTGACTTCCTCTTTGCCGATTTGGATGCCTTTGATTTCTTTTTGTTGTCTGATTGCTGTGGCTAGGACTTCTAATACTATGTTGAATAGCAGTGGTGAGAGTGGACATCCCTGATGCATTCCTGACCTTAGAGGAAAAGCTCTCAGCTTTTCCCCATTGAGAATGATATTCGCTGTGGTTTTCCATAGATGGCTTTTATGATATTGAGGTATGTACCCTCTATCCCTATACTCTGAAGAGTTTTGATCAAGAAAGGATGCTGTGCTTTGTCAAATGCTTTTTCTGCATCTATTGAGAGGATCATATGATTCTTGTTCTTTCTTTGGTTAATGTATTGTATCACGTTGATTGATTTGCGGATGTTGAACCAGCCTTGCAGCCCAGGGATAAATCCCACTTGGTTGTGGTGAATAATCCTTTTAATGTACTGTTGGATCCTATTGGCTAGTATTTTGGTGAGAATTTTTGCATCCATGTTCATCAAGGATATTGGTCTCTCATTCTCCTTTTTGATGGGATTTTTGTCTGGTTTTGGGATCAAGGTAATGGTGGCCTCATAAAATGAGTTTGGAAGTTTTCCTTTCATTTCTATTTTTTGGAACAGTTTCAGGAGAATAGTTATGAATTCTTCTTTAAATGTCTGATAGAATTCCCCTGGGAAGCCAGCTGGCCCTGGGCTTTTATTTGTTGGGAGATTTTTGATGACTGCTTCAATTTCCTTAGGGGCTATAGGTCTGTTCAGGTTTTCTATTTCTTCCTGGTTCAATTTTGGTAGTTGATACATCTCTAGGAATGCACCATTTCTTCCAGGTTATCTAATTTGCTGGCATACAGTTGCTCATAATATGTTCTTATAATTGTTTGTATGTCTGTGGTGTTGGTTGTGATCTCTCCTCTTTCATTCATGATTTTGTTGATTTGGGTCATTTCTCTTTTCTTTTTGATAAGTCTGGCCAGGGGTTTATCAATCGTGTTAATTCTTTCAAAGAACCAGCTCCTAGTTTCGTTGATCTGTTCTACTGTTCTTTTGGTTTCTAGTTCATTGATTTCTGCTCTGATCTTATTATTTCTCTTCTCCTGCTGGGTTTAGGCTTTATTTGCTGTTCTTTCTCCAGCTCCTTTAGGTGTAGGGTTAGGTTGTGTATTTGAGACCTTTCTTGTTTCTTGAGAAAGGCTTGTATTGCTATATACTTTCCTCTCAGGACTGCCTGTGCTGTATCCCAAAGATTTTGAACAGTTGTGTTTTCATTTGCATTGGTGTCCATGAATTTTTTAAATTCTTCTTTAATTTCCTGGTTGACCCATTCATTCTTTAGTAGGATGCTCTTTAGCCTCCATGTTTTTGAGTTCTTTTCGACTTTCCTCTTGTGATTGAGTTCTAGTTTCAAAGCATTGTGGTCTGAAAATATGCAGGGAATAATCCCAATCTTTTGGTACCAGTTGAGACCTGATTTGTGACCTAGGATGTGATCAATTCTGGAGAATGTTCCATGGGCACTAGAGAAGAATGTGTATTCCTTTGCTTTGGGATGGAATGGTCTAAATATGTCTGTGAAGTCCATTTGGTCCAGGGTGTCATTTAAAGTCTTTATTTCCTTGTTGATCTTTTGCTTAGATGATCTGTCCATTTGAGTGAGGGGTGTTAAAGTCCCCCAGTATTATTGTATTGTTGTCAATGTGTTTCTTTGGTTTTGTTATTAATTGCCTTATATAATTGGCTGCTCCCATGTTAGGGGCATAGATATTTACAATTGTTAGATCTTCTTGTTGGATAGACCCTTTAAGTAGGATATAGTGTCCTTCCTCATCTCTTATTACAGTCTTTGTTTTAAAATCTAATTTTTCTGATATAAGGATTGCCACCCCAGCTTTCTTTTGGTGTCCCTTAGCATGGTAAATGGTTTTCCACCCCCTCACTTTCAATGTGGGGGTGTCTTTGGGTCTAAAATGAGTCTCTTGCAGACAGCATATTGATGGGTCTTGTTTTTTAATCCAATCTGATAGCCTGTGTCTTTTGATTGGGGCATTTAGCCCATTTACATTCAGGGTAACTATTGGAAGGTATGAATTTGGTGCCATTGTATTGCCTGTAAGGTGACTGTTACTGTATATTGTCTCTGTTCCTTTCTGATCTGTGCTGCTTTTTGTCTCTCTCTTTGCTTAGAGGACCCCTTTCAATATTTCTTGGAGGGCTGGTTTTGTGTTTGCAAATTCCTTTAGTTTTTGTTTGTACTGGAACCTTTTTATCTCTCCTTCAGTTTTCAATGATAGCGTAGCTGGTTATAGTATTCTTGGCTGCATATTTTTCTCGTTTAGTGTTCTGAAGATATCATGCCAGTCCTTTCTGGCTTGCCAGGTCTCTGTGGATAGGTCTGCTGCCTATCTAATATTTCTACAATTGTAGGTTACATATCTCTTCCCCCGAGCTGCTTTCAGGATTTTCTCTTTGTCTCTGAGACTCGTAAGTTTTACTATTAGATGTCGGGGTGTTGACCTATTTTTTTTTTTTTTTTTTGATTTTGAGAGGGGTTGTCCGTGCCTCCTGGATTTTGATGCCTGTTTCCTTCCTCACATTAGGGAAGTTCTCTGCTATTTTTTTGCTCCAATATACCTTCTGCTCCTCTCTCTCTTTCTTCTTCTTCTGGGATCCCAATTATTCTAATGTTGTTTCATCTTATCGTATCGCCTATCTCTCGGATTCTGTCCTCCCTCATGATCTTGTAGTTGTTTCTCTCTCTTTTTCTCAGCCTCTTTATTTTCCATCATGTGGTCTTCTATATCACTGATTCTCTCTTCTGCCTCATGTATCCTAGCAATTAGTGCCCCCGTTTTTGATTGCACCTCATCAATAGCCTTTTTGATTTCCACTTGGTTAGATTTTAGTTCTTTTATTTCTCCAGAAAGGGTTTCTCCAATAACTTCCACACTTTTTTCAAGCCCAGCTAGTATCTTTAAAGTCATGATTCTGAACTCTAGGTCTGACATCGTACTAATGTCCGTATTGAGTAGGTCCCTGGCTGATGGTACTATTCTTTTTGCTGAGGTGAGTTTTTTCGTCTTGTCATTTTGTCCAGAGGAGAATAGATGAATGAGAGAACAAAATGCTAACAGGTTAACAACGTCCCCAGGAAATATACTGTATGCAATTCAGAAAAGGACCTGAAACCAGGGGAAAAAAAGGGAAAGAAAGAAAAAAGAAAGAGAAAAAAAAAGAGAAAACAAAAACAGAACAATACAAAAAAGCAGAATATGATCAAATATGATCAGGCTAGTGCATAGATCAGTGCCACACACTAGATTTTGGGCGTATTGTGGTCTGTTAGAAAAAAGTGCCTCCTAAAATTTTAAAGGAAGAAAGACATATATGTACAAAATAAGGGTCGATACAATGAAGGGATGGAAGATGACTGTAAAGATGAGAAGTATAAAAGATTTTATCAAAGGAATTGATAACTTGTTTGAAAAAAGAAAGAAGAAGATTAAAAAAAAAAAGAAAAAAAGTGAGAGAATGTGATCAGGCAGGAGACTAGAACAAAGCCATACACTAGTGATTTAGGGTATGTTTTGATCTGTTAGAAGAAACTGTATCTCAAAATTTTAAAGAGAGAACAACTTATATATATATGCCAAAAATAAGGGTAACTACTATGAAGGGAGAAAATATGACTCTAAGAATGAAAAATAAAAAATGTTTTTTTCTTTTTAAAAAGGGATTGATAAGATGTTGGTTGAAAAAGGGGAAAAGAAAAATAAAAAAAAAACAGTTAAAAGAAATTAACTTTGATGAACTAATGAATCATGGTAAAAAAGCCATGAATTCTATGTGCAGTATTCCTCTAGCGCTGGAGTTCTCCCGTTCTCCTTGATCGGTAAACTTGGTCTTGGCTTGCTGGCTGTTCGTGCTGATCTTCTGGGGGAGGGGTCTGTTGCCATGGTTTCCAAATGTCTTTGCCGGAGGCTGAATTGCCCCACCGTTGTCGGCCCCGGCTAAGCAATCTGCTCGGGTTTGCTCTTAGGAGCTTCTGTTCCTTGCAAGCTCTCGGTACAGCTTTGGAGGACCAGGGTGAAAATGGTGGCCTCCAATCTCCAGCCAGAGGAGCTGAGAACTCGGGTCCCGCTCCTCAGTGCGCCCCCAGAGAAAAGCAGTCACTCCCATCTCCCCGGTCTCCAGCTGCACTCTGTTCTCACCTGGCCTGTGACCAAACTTTTCTATCTCTGGCACCCAACCCTGTGTGGAGTCTCCAAACCCAGCAGATCCCTGTGGTGCATTCCTGCGCCGCTCCTCCAGGGAGAGAAAGGGGATTCTCCCAGGCTCTGCCGCTTGTTGTGTCCCTGCTGGAGGAGCAGTGGCCCGACTGGGCCGCAGATCACAGTTTATGGCAACCCCGAGCAGAGAGCCCGCGCCTTGGCTCCGTCTCTGCAGCCGGCTTCCCCGCTCCGATACCTGGGAGCTCTGCCACACTCAGGCACCCCTGTTCTTTCTGTGACTCCAAGGGTCCTGAGACCACACTGTCCCGGGAGGATTCCACCCCACGCTTAGCCACTGGAGCGACGTCCCTCAGCGGAGCCAACTTCTAAAAGGTCCAATTTTGTGCTCCGTGGCTCTATCACTTGCCAGAAGCGGCCGACGGAGTCCCCCTCCCCCGCCGTCTATCCTCCCGAATATCGCCTTGGATTCACTTCTCCGCCTGTCCTACCTTCCAGTAAGTGGTCGCTTCTCTGTTCAGAGTTGTTGCTCCTCTCCTCTTCCATCTCCTGTTGAGTTCGTAGGTGTTCAGAATGGTTTGATCCCTATTAAGCTGAATTCCTGAGAGCAGACGAAATTTGATCTACTCCTCCGCCATCTTGCTCTATTTTTAGTAACTTCTAAATGTAATGTAGCATTTCATTCAATTATAGATGCAGATAATAAACTACAGTAATATTAGCTGTACATGTGATTTTGATACTATTAGAAATCGTAGATATTTTCATACCACATTATAGACATATCAAAATATCAATTATGCTCATCATTACTTTGGAGTTATGGTAGTTATCAGATCTGATGTTAGATCTTTTTGTTAATGCAATAAGAAAAAGTACATATATTAGTATGCCACAAAATTTTAAACATTTTTGCAACTGTATTTTAATATGCTTGTTTTTTTTGTTAATTTTATGCACTTAAAAACATTATTCTAAGAACAGTTCATAGATTTAGTCAAACTGGTCATTGGGGAAAAACAACTTAGAAACATCTGATGTAAGTATAATTTATATATAACTATATATATATAACTATATATATATAACATCTATATATAGATAGATAGATGCTTCATTAATGGAAGACGTCTTGTAGTGCCCGGCAGTGCAGTGCCCCCTTTTCATCAGAACCTGGTGCTTCTGGGGTATTTTCTATGTGTGTTGTGTACACCCTGCTGTTCTGGCTGAGCCACTTTTGCCTTCAGTTCAGTCATCTGCAGTGGTTCTCTTTGCCTATTGTAGATAGTGTTTGATCCCTGTGCTCTTCATGGGCCAGACTGGGGCTGCCGTGGACTTGAATTGCCAGATCAGGCATTTGTCAAAGATGCAGTGGCATCAAACTGCAGGGCACTTTCCCTGTGTTGTCTCTGAGAAACTTTTTTTGGTGAGACGATTAGATGTCTTCCCCCAGCCACTGCTGTGGCTGCAGTCTGACCTGTGTGTGTGGTTATCTCTCCCTCTCCCTAGAGCAGGAGTCACTTTGGAGTGGTGCTGGCCCCTGTCCAGGTTGCTTGCAAACTGTTAAGCTTGTGACACTACTTCAGATGGGCTGTGCCCAAGAGCATGTGGAAGGAGGTAAATCTGCCAAAGCATGGTGGGGAGGGCAAAATGCATGGTGTAAGCAAGTTAGGTAGGTGAATGTTTGCTCCATGCTGGTTCCTACAGGTGACCTCTGTTTATGCTGGGGGGTGGGGGAAGAAATTGTGCCCACCAGCTCCTTTGTTCCTGGAAGAGTCTCCCAAGTATTCCTGCCCTTCTAGCACATGCTCTGAGATTAGTATAAACATATATCCCTCCTTTATGCCCCAGACATTTTTCAAACTGCTGCTCCTATGCTGTATCTCTGTGGGCTGTTTGTTGTAGGGTAGGACCTCAGTTTCCTCTCACCCTTCTGGCTCCCCCACAGCTGAGGCTGCTCATTTTTTAAACTTAAATCTTTTAAGTCCTGTTGGTTGTAAGAAATCGCAAAATTTTGCCCCTCTGGCTTTCTTTCTTTTTTAAAAAAATATTTTGTTTATTTATTTGTCAGAGACAGAGAGAGCACAAGCAGGGGAAATGGCAGGCAGAGTAGGCAGAGGGAGAAGCAGACTCCCCATTGAGCAAGGGGCCTGATGTAGGATTGGATCCCAGGACCCTGGGATCATGACCTGAGCCAAAGGCAGATGCTCAACTGACTGAGCCACCCATGTGTCCCCCCTCTGTTTTTAAAGCCAAATGTTATGGGGCTATATCTTCCCCATGTGGGATCCTAGTATACAGGTATGTTTCTTTCCTCTCTTTATGCTTGTGGCATCCCTCCCTCCCATGGACAGTCCTGTGGGTCCATTTAGCTCCCAACAGTGCCTCTGCCTTTCCTACCCTCTTTCCTACATTTAGTTGTGGAGTTTGTTCTGTCAGTCTTTGGGTCATTTTCTGGGTTATTTACACAAATGTGAGTGAAATCTAGTTGTACCCATGGGATGAGGTGAGCTTAAGGTCCTCCTACTCTGCCATCATCTCCAGAAGTCAAGCATTTTTTGTATTAATGAGAAACTGGAAAACCTGAACCTGCAATTGCTGGAGAACTTTAAGTAAATGATTGCATAGCCAATTATGGAACCATGAAAAAATATATAAAACTGCATTTAATGACTTTTACTTAAAAATCTAAAAAGATAAGACAAAATCACTAATAACCCCATTATGTTAATATTCTTCTTATTTTCTATAGTTACTAATTTTCTGTAATGAATATATATATGTATAAAACTTTTATTATAGGGAGATTTTAAAAAAATTATAAAACATATATATGGTTTGCAAATGGTCAGTGAATATAAAGAATATTTTAAGAGGTTGTATATTAATGTAACTCTTTACTTTTAATGTTATTTAATGCTAATTCAAATGCCATCTCAGGAAAAAAATAGTATTTGACATCCGAATGAGAGAAATTACATGAAAACACCAGTCTTAACTGAATTTCTTTATATTTAAAATACCCTTTGTACCTCTTACTAGGGATATTGCTGCAAGATGTCTTCCTATGTAGAATGCTTTGAATGATTTGGAAGTCCCTCACAGATAGCCAAAAATGAAGTTCGGGCAGAAGTCTCTGCTGCTCAGGAGGTCAGAGACAATGCAGTTCCTCAGAAGCTCAGCACAGCCCACATACTTGTTGACTAATTGTCTTTATGAGTTGTAGAGGTTGTGTCTGCTGATATTTCTATGTCACTGAATGCTTCTACTTGACTCAAGTACAGTTAGGAAGATGTGTCCTTTGCTGCCCTGAATCTAAGCCAAATGCATTTTGTAGAATAAAGCAAATACTTTCTAATCAGTTAATTTTGGTGCTCAGAATGATGGGCTCATTGTTGTCTAAAATTATAATGAGGTATGCATTTGGGAAATAGGTGAAATAACAGCTGTAGAGGGCCCTTATTTTCTTGAGACTACAAAACAAAGAGCCCATGAAAAAATATCAAAGTATCTAAAATTTGCCATTGAAATTCCAGGAAGAGAAGAGAAAAATATAGTGAAGAAAAAAATATTGACTAAAACTGTGTCACATTTGTTGAAGGACATGAATTAACAGATTCAAAAATGTCATCAAAACCAAAACAGATAAACTCAAGGAAAATCATGCCAAGGAAAACTATAACCAAACTGCTGAAAAGCTCAGAAGCAGAAATCTTGAAAGCAATCAGAAAAAAGTGACCCATTATATATGGGAAACAAATTTAATTACTGCAGTTTTCTAAGAATTCATAGAAGACACAAGACATTGAATGTTATCTAAAGTGCACAAAGAAAAGAATTGTAAACCCAGAAATCTATATCAAGCCAAAATATTCTTTAGGAGAAATAAAGACACCCTCATTTGAAGAAAAAAATAATAGATTTTATCACCAATAGACTATCACAGAAAGAAATTATAAATTATGTTCTTTATAGTGAATAAAATAACATCAGAAAGAAACTTCATACTGGAAAAATGAACAACAAATAATTAAATATCTAAGTAAATATGATAGACTATTTCCTTCATTTATATTTTTAAAACTGAGTAAGATTGCTTAAAGCAAAAAATATAACATTGTCTTGTGGGGATTTTAAGAAATGTAGATGTAATATATATAACAATTGTACAATAAAGTGGGAAGGGATATGACATTTGTAAAACCTCTCTATTTTACTTGGAGTGGTAAAATATTAACTCTAAGTAGACTATGAAAGTAACCCTAAGTATACTATAATACGTATATTTTAGTCCCTGGAGAAAGCACTATAGATAATAAAAATGATATACCTAAAGGGTATTATGCTAAGCAAAATAAGTCAATCAGAGAAAGACATGTATCATATCATCTCACTGATATGAGGAATTCTTAATCTTAGGAAGCAAACTGAGGGTTGCTGGAGTGGTGGGGTTGGGAGGGATGGGGTGGCTGGGTGACAGACATTGGGAAGGGTATGTGCTATGGTGAGTGCTGTGAATTGTGTAAGACTGATGAGTCACAGACCCATACCTCTGAAACAAATAATACATTATATGTTAAAAAAAAAAGAAGATAGTAGGAAGGGAAAAATGAAGGGGGGGAATCAGAGGGGGAGACGAACGTTGGGAGACTATGGACTCTGAGAAACAAACTGAGGGTTCTAGAGGGAAAGGGTGTGGGGGGATGGGTTAGCCTGGTGATGGGTATTAAAGAGGGCACGTATTGAATGGAGCACTGGGTGTTATATGCAAACAATGAATAATGGAACACTACATCAAAAACTAATGATGTAATGTATGGTGATTAACATAACGTAATAAAATAAAATTTAAAAAATTTAAAAAAATTTAAAAAAAGATATACCAAAAAAGTCAATAGGTAAATTAAAATGGAACCCTGAAATATATTAACACAAACCAAAATAAGGCAGGAAAGTGGAAACAAAACAAGAAACTGACTAAAAAAAAAAAAGACAATATATCATAAAATGGTCAACCTAAGTCTGAACATATTAATTATTAAATTACATGGAAATGGTCTAGGTTTCAAATTCCTGATAAAATGTAAGCACACTCTACCTTGCCTCTCCTATTAAATATAGCTGTAAATCTTAGGGGGGAAAATTCATGCAGTAGCCATTTGAAGAAAACAAAAACACAAAAATCTCTGAAAAGTACATAGTAACAGGCAGATAGGGAGAGACATGAATTTATAATACCACCTAACCAGCAGTGACTCTGTCACTTTTTTTTCTCCATTATTGCCTAGTCAGAGTTCAAGGCATTGGAAACCTAGAAGTAAGCACCAGAGAGTGTTCCAAGAAATTTAATCACTTCTAGCCCACTGAGTGAACAAAGGAACCCCTAATGCTCAGATATAGTTTGGAAACTACTCCTTCCCCCCACTCTTTCTTTTTCTCTATTTTCTTATTGTTCTCTGGTAGTGATTGCAACTGGTGGCAATGGGAGATTACAGAAAGCAAAACTCCAAAGGAGGAGAAATTTAGCTGGTTTAAAGTTTGGTGTCTGGTATTAATTTGGGAAATTCTCAGTTATTGTGTTTCAAATATTTATTTTGTTCCTTTCTCTCTATTTTTCCTTCTGCTGGTGTTCCCATTGCACATAAGTTACACTTCTTATAGTTGTTCCACAGTCCTTGGGTATTGTGTTGCTTTGTTTTGTTTTGTTTTCCAGTCTTTATTCTGTTTCCTTCTTGATTTTTAAGGATTCTATTGGTATGTCCTCCAGTGTACGGATTCTTTCTTCAGTCATGTCCAGTTTACTAATAAGCCCATCAAAAACATTCTTCACTTCTCTTACAGTTTTTTGTTTGTTTGTTTGTTTTTTAAATCTCTAACATTTTCACTGTTGTTGTTCTTTCATAGGACTCCCTTTCTCTGCTTAAATTTCCAATTGGGTCTTGTGTGTTGTGTACATTATCTATTAGAGTCTTTGATATATCAATCATAAAAATTTAAAATTTTTAATAGTTTCAACATTTCTGATGTGTCTAATTTTGATGCTTTGTCTGTCCTCAATTTTTCTTTCTTGCCTTTCGGTTTGCTTTGTGATTTTTTTTTCTCTTGATATCCAGACATGATATACTAGGGAAAAAGAACTGCTGTAAATAGGATTTTAATAATGTGTTGGTGAGTTATGGGGGTAGGGGGAAGCATTCTGTAGTCCTATAATTAGGTCTCAGTTTTAGTGAGCCTATGCCTCTGTCTGGACTATGGAATTTGTGTTTCTTTGTTTTTTTTTTTTTTTTTTTCATCCCCTCTCAGATGGGACAGAGTGTTTAGAGTGGGAATGGAGTTAGGTATTTCCCTTTCCCAGGTCAGTTAGGCCCTAATACCCTAGTAGGTTAGGTACTGGCTAATTAATTTCTCCTGAGAGAAGGCCTTGTTACGAAGAACAAAGTTCTCTGGTGTGTTTCAAAATGATTCCTTTCCTACTCCTCCTGCTGGAAGCCTGAGATTTTTTTCTGATATATACTGTGGGAATCTGGTCCAGCTCCTGGAGGTAAATCTCATAATATGTGGGGGTCCTCTTCTGACTAGGTCACCCTGCGTTTTTGAACTCTTAGAGTTGTCCGCACTGAGCTTCTAGCAATTTATCATTTATGGTTCAGGCTTTCTTACACAGCCACTGTCTGCTGAGGCATTTTCTGCTCCAGAACTCTGTTCCAGTAAGTGGCAATTCCCTGTATTTGCCTTTATCTTCAGTCTTGGAATCGACGGCTTGGCCTGTGTCCTCCCCTGTCTTAAGGAACCACTAAGAGTTGATTTTTCAGTCTGATCAGCTTTACACTTGTTGTTAATTAGGATGGAGATGGGATTTCTAACTTCTTTACATTCAGAATCAGTAACCAGTAAGTATTACTTCATTTTAAAAAGTGGACCAACATGTTCTATTACCCACATAACCAAGGACTCGTAAACTTTTCTCTTGATTTCCCATTTTATATTTTAAAAACTTACATATGATGCTTAATTGTGATCTGTTTAGCCCTATCAATAAAATATACAACAGGGATTCATTTCTTCATTTTTCTTATTTAACATAGGTTTCATTAAGGAAAACATACAAATCATTCCAGTTAAAATGACAACTGATATTAATATGCAGGAACCCACAAAAATCCTTACATATAGATATTATAAGGTGTTATTATTTTCCTTTGATAAATAACAGAACAAGATTAGGTTACTGACATGCCATCCTGGCAACAAAATTGTAACTACAATTTTCACTTAAGGTTAATCTTTTTCAGAAGTGTATCACTAATCATATCTAAAGATACTCTTTTTCAGGACTTAAAAAAATAAAGGAACTTAATTGGATACATAAAAAGCAGTTAATTCTAGTAGCTTTAAGAATAATTTTTTAAGGGAATTGGGGGTTGGAGTAAAGAAGAAATGCCAAAATTATTTGACTATAAACAAGTGCATGTGAAGTGAACATCAGATATTTTATACAAGGATATAAACATAGTATGGTTCTAGTTTTAATTCAACTAATTTCTCACTAAGGAATGGGTGAAATCCTTTCTTAGTGTAACTAAGGCAATCATATATATATTTTTTAAAGCGAGAGAGAGAGTGAGAGCTCACACACATGCAAGTGGGGTTGGCATGGTTGGGGGAGAGGAGCAAAGGAACAGGGAGAGAGAGAATTTTAAGCAGGCTTCATACCCAGTGTAGAGCCCAATGCAGGGCTTCATCTCATGACCCTGAGATCATGACCTGAGGTGAAATCAAGTCGGACTCTTAACTGACTAAGCCACCCAGGCACCCTGTAAAATATTTTTTAAATGTTGTTTTAAAAAATTTTGAGGCCCTAAGGACAGGCTGGTGAGTTCCCTTTCTTGGGCAGTTAATTAAGTCCATATCCCAACACTTCCTTTATCAGGGCTAGGAGCTCTCACAATCAGGGATCTCTATGTATCAGCCCTAGTTGCCCCAGGGCCAGATGCCAGACAGCCAGTGACATTTCCAATGTCCCTGATCCCTGGAAATTATTCAAACTATCCAACCCACATGGAGCCTATGAAATCTAGGTCACCCCACCCCTACAGCTCCAGCATGCTGTTACCTTGTCCCCAGGTACAACTTCCTGTGGTCTTGCCTGGCAGCCTTCTCTGCTTTGGAGCTGTAGGAAGAAAGAGTTCTGCCTTTCATCTATCCAGACATCATTGCGTTGTATCCTACCATCCAAAGAATCCTTAAAGTCTTATAAAATAGAAATTCTGAGACTTTACATTCTTCATCTACTTATTCATTTGTCATCCATGCTCTATACTTCATCTGTGTTCTTTGGGGTCTTTACTCCCTTTATCCATTTATTGAAGACAAACTGGTAAATATGCCAGTGTACAGTATATAGTGTGAGCAAAGAGCATCAGGTGAAAAGAACTGGGACTGAGAAGTTTTAGAAAGGGAAAAATTAAAAAGGACTTTATATTATATTAATGGCCAGAAATTGGACTTTATTTTGTAGATGACCAGAAAGTGATAAAGGATTGTAAACAGACCCTAATTTGATCAGCTTCATTTCTGACCAACTGGGGAGAGGTAGAGCATAAGTTGGAGTACAGTTACCAGTGTGGCAATGTTTACATAAATCTTTGTTTCTGTTATTTTCTCTCTAATAGACATGAACTGTGGGATTCTGTCTCCTGATCTAATTTAAAGTAAAAAGACTTATAGAAATAAAATGTGTGTGTACCAGACATTTAGCCAACTCTGGTTACTGAATTCTTCATTTTCAGTTTACCCTAGAGCTGTTGGAGGGAAAGATGCGATGTTCTGACAAGGTTAAAAAGATCTAAAGCTGTTTATAGAAATGCAATAGAAAATATGGTTCTTATCAGAATGGAGACCTAGCCATTGACAGTGGGCTAGACATCAGACTGTGCACTTCATTTTAGTGCTCTACAGAAAGCTACATTTATTTAGGAGAGAATCTTGTCAAGGCCTCCTGCCCTTAGTCTCAAGTCGATAGTATTGACAGCACCTTCGTCCACACTAGTTGAAAATGTATTGTCTTCTATACTTTCCTATCGAATATAAACTTTAATGGCCATAAATTCAAATGTTATGATGAAAGCCAGGATTAATTTGAATATAAATAGTAATATTTCCCTCTATCAGTATTTCCTTCCCAAGAAAATACAATTTCAAAGACAAAGTATGTGTTATCTATGCAATTACAACTTTCAGTTCTGATCAAAACAAGAGAGCATTCTTAAGTTATTTACCTTCCTTAAAATCTTACTTTAATTAAAAGAACAAATGACCAGGTTCTAAGATGAATGTCTTTCATTAATTTTGTACTTTTCCTGATGAACAAAATTATCAACACCTTAGTTTATTGGAGAAGTTATATGTCATGCTTTAGGAAATATTGTATTTTGGAATTAACCTCTATTCCTTCATTTTGGTGGGAGATTGCAAATTAAGATACATGAGTATTCCATGGCTATAGTACAGGAATGTGCACATAGCAACAGGGATGGCTAATAACTATTAAGCTCATTTAAAGTCAGATACTATTACATAACACCATCCTCACAGTTACCTTTTAGATATATATTTAACTCTTTTTGAAGGTTAAAAATTGAAGCATGAAAGTTTCAGATAATATGATTAAGATCACAAAACTCGAAACCATGGCTAAGTTTTGAAACAATAGTGTGTGACTTGAGTCTACCACATAACACTGTAATTGTCATTAGCCATTCACAAATAATTTAATCACTTCTATGGTGGTCTTTTCCCACCCACTTAAATTAGACCCAGCCATGTGACTTGTTGCAGCCAAGGAAATGTAAACAGCTGTGGCATGTGACACTTCAAAGTGGAAACTGAAAAAAAAAAATCAAAATGAAGTAAGCATTAGTAAGAGTCACTCTAAAGAGAGTCAAAAGGACATTGAGGAATTAGGTCCCATAGAAGTCTTCTGTTTCAATTCTCAGAACACTATGAACTTTTGACTTTTGTTAATTGCAACTTGACCGTCTCCTGGAACAGATTCTTCTACTTTGGACTGAAAGAGAGACAGTGTGACACCTCTTCACTAAGTATCCAATTGTATATTAGTTAGTTGAAATTCTACTGACACCAATAAATTTTTTTCAAAACAAGTTATATAACCCTTTTATATTTTTTCCTTCTAAGCTATGCTCCCTGCTTACAATTCAGAGCACACTTTCAATTTTGTCAACTCTGTTTCTCCCAGATTACAATCCCTAAAACCCAAAATAATGCTTTTTGATTGCTTTACGGTGTCTTCTTGATTGACACTACTTGGAAGAGTCATCAGGATCCAAACTACCTGACCTTCATCGCTGGTACTGCTGTGGATTTGAGTAAGATATCTACAAGAGTCCATTGCTTTTTTGTCATTTCCTGGGTGGTTTATGGTCATGGTGGTAAGTCCTCTTGGTTTTGAACCTCCCACCTTGGTTGAGGTTCAGGCCTTTATTTGGATGTCTTCTGTTGCTGGCTTTTGTCCTCACTCAATTCTGAGGGAAGCATCCCCTCTTCACTCATTTTGTGTGGAAGATTTGGGTTTCAGATTCTTGCTGACTACTCACCTATGGGAAATAATTCTTCTAAGGGAACTTCTGATAATCAGCCTCCTACTAGAACTCCTTTGGGATTTATTTTTAAGGAATATTGTCCTTCTTGCTCTAAAATGTTGCTCCAATGGACTGACATTACCCAGATTGATTTAAAACTTAATGGGTCAAAGTGGAGTGCTTTTGATATCCCAAAATTGGTTTACTTAACACACAACTGTAAAAGTGTTATAAAACCAAACAAAATGAATGTGATGTTTATTTTAATTGGTACCTGGATCATTCCAAATGTATTCAGTACTCTCAAATCACCTCTTTACAAAATACCACTTCTAAATTAATTGATGTGAACAAAAAAATTGAAGGAAGACTCTCTCCCATCTTCTGGGATTCATTAATGATAATTTTCATAGATTAAGATTCTATTATTTTTTTTTAAAGGAGAGGAATGCTCATCTTGTCATTCTCACATGCAGTAAGACTTCTTACATAAGTGTCAAGATGAATCATCTTATACTAAAATCTATGTTAGGGCAAACAGGAAAATAAAGGATATTTAGTTTATATGAATGCCTTCTCTCTCTCTCTCTCTCTCTCTCTCACACACACACACACACACACACACACACACAGTGTTTCAAACTCAGATGTATTAGCCACAGAAATAGTTTCTGGAATATGACCAGTGCTTAAGACTTCATTCAAGAAGAAAAACTCTTCTTTGGCAACAAGCAAATCTAAATTTTTATATACTCAACTTCTCTCTAGAGAATCAATGTTGGTAGGTGGTATATGGAATTATGTATTGCAAGCATATACTTGTATTTCCCACACCTGCTGATGTGGGGAAATGTAGGGACAAGAAAAGCAAAAAGTTTCAGGAAGAGACATAATTAACATCGGCAAACATGACCTAAGAATCATGATAAACATAATTATTGTAAATGATAAATACCTGTTTTGTAATTGCGGTTATAATACCCATGAGAGTGCAACTACATTCAGACACAAGAGAAAGAAGATTTCCCAGAAAGTTCAGACAGGTCTGGTATGACGTGAGATAGTTCTGATTAAATTCCTAGCTTTCAGAGGGACTGTATAACTGATCTTCTCTATATACACCAGAATCTTACCTCTAATATTCAGGAAGGGCTCATTCAGTCTATATCTGTGTAAGTAAAGCTTGGAGAAGTTCCCAAATTAAGGTTTTATGAAGATGACCAGTGAATCTGCTAGGAGTGGCTGAACCTCCCTGCAAAGGAAGAAATGGGTACAGTTCATTATATGTGTATCATACAACAAAATATAAGATATATGGTGGGCTCTGAAATGAGCCCCCATTTTCTTCTCCAGGAAGAGCTAATAATTTTTAACTATTGGTGAGCAGATAGTCTCTGTGGGAGTGCATTTTTTATCTTTTTCTGGCCACTTTATGGACTTCTTCTTTTGTGAAATAAACTCTGGAATGTCATTTTTTTGTTTCAGGGTTCTAAGTATTCTGTATCCAGCTATGTGCTTTTTCTGTCAGCAGTTGCTACATAAGACACAATCATAAATCTCAATAAATTTCAAAAATAAGCATTCTTTTCTCATACATTCTAAGGTCAGCTGAAGGAGCTCAGTAAATTCTTATCATTGGTTTATTAGGATTTTTCATCCATAAACATGCTCTCAAAAACCAGACCTCCCTCTTCACTGTTAATGGAACTAGCCAGATGGTTCTGAAGCTCTCTGTTTCTCTTATCCCTACATTTGTGTCCATAGCCTTTCTCTTTATTACTCTGTCACTAGCTAATAAGCACCATGACAGCATGAATGACATTTCAATACTTTCCCTCTTTCTCTCACTTTACTTCCATCTGGGTTCAACTGAAGAACTAATATTTATCCTTCAGCAATCACAAAGTAAAGTAATAATTGGTTTACCTGTATATTATCTTCTTTGAACATTGAACTCCTTTGCAGAAGGTGTTACATATTAGGTACTTTGTATTATCAGCTTCAGTGTCCAGGACAGTCTCTCTCAAATTTTGATATGCATAAAATCATCTGGAATGCTTAAATATAAGATCTGATTCAGTGTGTCAAAGTTTAAACCTGATATTCTGTCTTATTTACAAGCATTCAGGTGATACTGGTGCTTCTGGTGCACAGATCATAATTTGAGACACAAGGATTAAACTACATTTTGTAGAAAAGAAATGTGGTCCTCCTCTGCTAGATCACCACCCATCCCAGTATTATATTTTGCATTATATTTTATGATATGTCACTTAAATTTAACCAGATGACTTAGATCCTTGACAAAACAATAGAATATTTAATGAGAAAGAGGAAACATGTACTAGGGTGTATGCAGAGGAGGTAAATATAGATCTGTCTCCTCTGTGTTCTCAAATCACAAAATATGACATTCTCTTAGTTTATTGCATTTAGAAGAGTCCTTCTTATGTAAAGTACTTACTACTCTGCCAAGGTAATTTTTTTATAAATAACAAACTAAGTCATTTCTACAAATTATGTAACCCAAATCAAGATCTGTTTATCCTTAATGATATATAAAAAATATTCTCCTTGGTCATATAAATTGTGTAAACTTTGCATCTCTTGCATAATCTGAATAATTAATTCTCTCTCTTAGAGAATTTCTCAGTTCCAGATTCATTGTTTTTTTCATTCAGTAATCATGATATCTCAGCTTATCTTATGCCTAAATCTATCAGAAAAAATGGCTTCTCTAGTTTCTGTTGTGTTTTCTGCAGTTTTCACATCCTTTTGTGTATGAAGTATCCTCAGGGTAAAGATCAAATCAAGGTTGTCTGTAAGACTCTTTGAGTCTCTTAAGATGATACTTGGGAAGTTGTCTCAGCGAAACAAATGGTCTTTTTTAAAGATTTTATTTATTTATTTGTGAGAGAGTGAGAGAGATCACAGACAGAGAGAAAGAAAGGGAGAAGCAGACTTGCTTCTTGGTCCTAGGACCCTGAGATCATGATCTGAGCTAAAGGCAGACACTTAATCAACTGAGCCACGCAGTTACCCAAAACAAAAGATCTTATAAAGATTCTAAAGGCATAATCTTAGACGTCTAATCCCCAAAATAACTATGGGTAAATCTAGAGAGAGAGGTTTGTCTCACAAAATATTATAGGCTTGGCTTTTCTTAAATGGAGTAGAATATAACCTGATAGAAAACCCACACAATTTAGGGGTATTGCATTGGTTCAGACTAAAAGGTACTAAGATAGCTCAAATTGCAAGGTCTTTGGACTCTTAATTTTCTGTTTGTGGAGGGAATGAAGAGAAAGCTACTAAGCAGAAATCATGGGACATTTTTTATAGTAAAGGAAGAGTATTTTAGAGGATGGAGCCAAGAACCTTGAAGAACAAGAGATTAGAGGATATTGCCAGGGAGCAGAACTGGCCCCTAATCAAAGAATATTTCAAACCTATGGAGGGAGGTGATCCAATAATGTGTGTCCAGGTAGATTTCAGAAGTGCTTTATGCTTACCATCTCTTTCCTTTTAAATGAGCATATCTATTATCGTTACCTGCCACTGTCTCACTACAAAATGCTGATTATGTTTTCATTTTTTAATTTTTTCAAAGTTTTTATTTTAATTACAGTTAGTTAACATAAGGTGTTATGTTAGTTTTGGGGTACAATATGTTAGTTTTGGGGTACAATATAGTGATTCAACAATTCCATACATCATCCAGTGCTCATTACAAGTGCACTCCTTAATACCCATCACCTATTTAACCCATCCCACCTATCTCCCCTCTGGTAACCATCAGAATCTTCCCTATAGCTAAGAGTCTATTTCTTGATTGGTCTCTCTCTCCCTCTCTTTACTCCCTTTGCTCATTTGTTTTGCTTCTTAAATTCCACATATGAGTGAAATCATATGATATTTGTATTTCTCTGACTGACTTATTTCACTTAGCATCATACTCTAGCTCCATCCCTGTCATTGAAATGACAACATTTCATTCTTTTTTATGGCTGAGTAATATCCCATTGTGTGTGTGTGTCTGTGTGTGTGTGTGTCTGTGTGTGTAACACTTCTTTCTTCTTTATCCATTCATTCAGCAATGGACATTTGGACTGCTTCCATATCTTAGCTACTGTAAATAATGTATAATAAACATAGGGGTGCATATATCCCTTTGAAATACTGTCTTTGTAATCCTTGGGTAAGTGCCCAGGAGTATGCTTACTGGGTCATAAGGTAGTTCTATTTTTAACTTTTTGAGGAAACTCCATACTATTTTCCTCAGTGGCTGCTCTTGTTTGCCTTCCCACCAAAAGTGCAAGAGGGTTCCCCTTTCCCCACATCCTCACCAACACCTCTTGTTTCTTGTGTTGTTTATTTTAGCCATTCTGACAGGTGTGAGGTGATATCTCATTGAAGTTTTGATTTGGATTTCCCTGATGGTAAGTGATGATGAACATCTTTTCAAGTGTCTGTTGGCATCTGTATGTCTTCTTTGGAGAAATGTCTGTTTATGGCTTCTGCCCATTTTTTAAATAGATTATTTTGGGGGGTGTTGGGTTTTACAAGTTTTTTACATATTTTGGATAATAACCCTTTACTGGATATGTCATTTGCAAATATCTTCTTCCATTATGTAGGTCCCCTTTTAGTTTGTTGTTTCCATCACAGTGCAGAAGCTTTTTACTTTGATGTAGTCCCAGTAGTTTATTTTTGCTTTTGTTTCACTTGCTTCAGGAGACATATCTAGAAAAAAGTTGCTATGGCCGATGTGAAAAAGGTAACTGCCTTTGTTCTCCTCTAGGATTTTTGTGATTTCAGGTCTCACATTTAGGTCTTTCATCCATTTTATTTATTTTTGTGTATGGTGGGTATTTATTTTGTGTAAATTATTTTGAGTTTATTTTTGTTTAAAGTGTTCCAGTTTCTTTCTTTTGCATGTTGTTGTCCAGTTTTCCCAACTGCATTTGTTGAAGAGACTTTTTCCCATTGGATATTCTTTCCTGCTTTGTTGAAGATTAATTGACCATATAGCTGGGGGTTTATTTCTGGGTTTTCTATTCTGTTCCATTGAGCTGATCATGTTTTTAGCATGTAACCTGTCTTTTTTAGCTTAAGGTTTCTGGATCAGAGGAGCTATACCCACAGGGCAGCAATAATGAAGTCTTTTCTATATCTGGACCTAATTTAGAGGATTAGATCCTAGATTCCAATCCTGATGTCACCTCATAAGATTGTTAAGTATAGTATTTCTATAGTATCTCACATGGAGAAGATACTTAACAT
Organism: Zalophus californianus; assembly: GCF_009762305.2. NCBI lineage: Eukaryota > Metazoa > Chordata > Mammalia > Carnivora > Otariidae > Zalophus > Zalophus californianus. The sequence continues at coordinate 50,181,352 of NC_045605.1, forward strand.
GCAACAGTATGATTCTAATATTTTGTGTTTATAATGCCTCCGTACCATCAATCAAAGCCAATGGTCAGCCTTTGTAAATTTAAAGTTTTAAGGAGCTTTATACCTTTTTATTCCAATTTTCTTATTTAATTTATGGGAAGGCTAACACCTAGCATGTTTAGGAGATTGTATGTTATTCTGTTCATAACAGTGTCAGTGTGTTTGTGTCTGACCTCTATTCATTCATTCTTTCTTTCTCTCTCTCTCTCATTCATTCTTCCTTCCCTTCCCTTCCTTTTCTATCTACCCACACTATATCAGGTTTCTCTGCATAACAATATCAGAGTTTATAAAGTTTACTTTGAAGACATGATCCACCAAGTGCTTAAAACAATGATTTAATGTTTAACATCCTTAAATTTCAATGAAAGTTTCAATTTTGCAAAAGTCTAGGTGAGCAAAACACAATTATATATATAAGGCCAAAAATTAAGACCACTTACGCTTGTAATTAACATAATTTTCACAGAAAATGTGTAGTAGAATCTGCATTTCCCCACCTCATAGAGGTCTAATCCATTCTTAACCTAAGTGGAATAATATTGTGGATAATAGTTTCCTCCTTTAAACAATGAGGGACACAGGCATTTGTGGAGGAACAGCTGAGAAAATATATAATATATAGATTAGAGTTTATGAAAGAAGGTATAAGTAAAATGAGGACTGTAGCAGGAAGCCTGAAGAGAGATACCGATAAAGAAGAACTGGGACAAGGGACACACACAGACAGTGGTGGTGAGGGGGAACCAAAACATCAGATGTTATATATAATATTAGGGGGAAATTGGAAGTGATTATTTCTTCTTGTTTTTATGTCATTTGGCCATTCTAATAGGTCATTGATGAGAGAGAACTTAAATAAATGATATAATCATTATTAAGATAATCTCTGTGTCTCCTAAATATTACAGTGTACTGAAGTTGTTTAGATACTGGAAGTTTCTATTCATGAATAATAAATATTATATAATCCCAGCAACATGTAGACCCCAGGCACTGGAGTAAATTACACTCTTTAAAGTAGTCACTGAGCAGAAATGAATTAACTAATCTCTACATGTAAAAGTCATCAAGAATAAGGTATAAATGCTGCTTTTAAGGACTGAAATAATTAAATTATATTGTTTATAAAATATTAATGTGCTTCACCTAGGACAGAAAATTTAATAGTTTTTAATTCTACACATTAACAGCTGGGTAAATACTGTGTAACTGTACTTTCCTTGGGACTCAGGGCACCCATTTATTGTGGAAGGTAAAGGCTACAAATGAAAGCTCAGGGCAGGACTTAAAATTGATAGGCCACATTCTTTTAGAGCCATATTTCAAAAGGTTTTAAATTTTCTGCTGCTGAAAGCTTATTCAGACAAAATGAACATTTACATTATTGTGCTTTTACTAATTAATGTATTATTTTAATGAGGATTAGATGTTGATTAGATATAATGACTGCTAATGATCGTATGTACTAATTTTAGACAGATGTTAAGGGATTTATTCTAAAAAATACCTCCTGTAATAAATCTCAGGAGAAGCTAGTGAGAGAAAATTAGATCCTTCTGCATTTACCACGGTAATGAATTAACCATGACCTGAAGAGACAAAATGATTTGGCTCACATACAGGATGGAAATAATAGGTGTTTATAGTGCTTTAAAATTTGAATGCGAAATATTTTTAGAAGTGTTGACAAACTGAAGAAGATGAAGATTTTCAGAGCAGAATAAAGAATGCTTGGATTTCTCATATTTGTTTTAGAGCTGATAGTGTCTTTAGAGATGTATTTGTCCAGCCTCACTCAGTGACGTTTCTAATTCATCCAAAGTCAAGTAAGACATGTAGAAACTAAATACCAGGGCTGTGTTCTCATTTTTTTTTTTACATGTATGGCCCTGTAGGGCCAGTTCCTTGGGCAAATTTCTTGGATATTTAATTCAACAAATTTCATTTTATTCAATTTTATGTATTATTTATGTGAAAGCACAGTAGTAAGCAGGGAACCATGATCCATGTAAAAAAATTCCTTTGCCACTTTAAGTATTCTAGGGATTAAAGTGGAAAACAAAATGGATGGTTTACCATCCAGAAGGGGATCAATATCAATATCTTCAAATTTGAAGTCAGTAACACATATGATTACCTTGTAATTCATGTGTTTAGAATAGCTGGTGTATGAAAACCTCAGATCTCCATGGTTTAACCCATTAGGTTTAAAATTCATTCATATAGTAGTCTAATGAGGGGTTTGGTGGGTGGCTTTCCTTAGGTGACTTATAGTCTCAGGTACCTTCTATGTTGTGGGTTTCTTAATCAACTAGGGGTTCAGAGTCCTCCACTGAGTTAAATGTTGATTACATATAATATTAGCTAGTGAACTGGAGAGTCACAGAAAGGTTTTAAGGACCATGGTCAATTAGTAGTATACCTCACTTCCTTCCACATTTCATTGGCTGGTATTTGGTCACATTGGTCCCATTTCACTACAAAGCACGATAGGAAATGTAACCCTTTCTTTTGATCATGAAAATATAGATGGAATTTTACACCTTTTCCATAATCTCTTTGTCCACTTTTTTAAAAAAAATTAACACTCTCCCAGATTTCTCATGTTTCTGTGACAACAGACTGTTAAGTTAGTAATGTATATTACTACTCATATTTTGAATAGTTCAACAGGAAATAGGAATTTTTCCTCAGAATAGGAAAGGACATATATTATTTTTTTTGTCATGAACTTTTTTTGTGTGCAGTTAAGAAAAGTGGTTCAGAAGTCTCCGGAGTTTAGATTCAGTTTCAACTTTATATCCTTCTAGCTGTGTGACTTAGCCCAATCACATCACCCCAAGTGAAGATCATAGTACCAGGCTTATCAACCAGACTGATAATTTCTTAACTTCCAGTAGACTTTATTTTTAGAATAGTTTTAGGCTCACAAAAAAATTTGAGAAGAAAGTACAATGAGTCCCTGTATATATCTGATACCCCTCCTTTACCTGCCCCACCATAAACACAGCCTCCCCAACTATCAACATTTCCCACCAGAATGGAACATTTGTTACAATAGATGAACCCACACTGACACATCATAATCACCTAAAGTCCATAGTTTGGCTTTGGCTTTTTTCATTTTGTATTATACATTTAATTTCTTCTGTCTTTTCATGGGTTGCTGGCTCATTTCTTTTTAGCACTGAATAATATTCCATCTACCACAGTTTAATTATCCATTTACCCACTGTGGGACATCTTGATTGCTTCCAGGTTTTGACAATTATGAATAAGCCTCCTGTAAACATGCATATGCAGGTTTTGGTGTAGACATGTTTTCAACTTCTTTGAGTAAATGTCAAGCCAGGTGATTGCTGGATTGTATAGTTTTGTTTTGAAAAAGACTGTCAAATTGTCTTCCACTGTGTTGTACCATTTTGTATTCCCACCAATAACAACTGACAGTTTTTTATAGATATACCTTGTTTTATTGTTCTTTACTCTATTGTACTTTGCCAGTATTGCATTTTTTCACAAATTGACAGTTTGTGGCAACCCTGCATCAAGCAGGTCTCTTGGCACATTCTTCCCACAGCATTTATTCACTTAGCATCTCCATGTCACACTTTGGTAATTCTTGTAAAATCTCAAACCTTTTCATTGTTATTATATTTGTTGTGATTTATGGTCAGTGATCTTTGATATTACTATTGCAATAGTTTGGGGGTGCCACAAACTGTGCCCAAATAGGACAGTGAACTTGATAAATGTGTGTATTCAGACTGCTCTGCCAGTTGGCCATTCTCCTTCTTTTTCCCTCTATTCAAGGCTCCCTATTCCCAGAGACACAACCATGTTGAAATTAGACTAATTAATAACCCTACAGTGGCCTCTACATGTTTCTAAGTGTAAGGAAGAGTCACATATTTCTCACTTTATTTTATTTTTTTCTCCCAAGTTTTTATTTAAATTCCAGTTAGTTAACATACAGTGTAATATTAGTTTCAGGTGTAGGATATAGTGATTTGTCACTTACATACAACACCCAGTGCTCATCACAAGTGCCATCTTTACTACCCATCACCCATTTAACCCATCCTCCCACCTACCTCTCCTCCAGAAAACCTCAGTTTGTTCTCTATAGTTAAGAGTCTGTTTTATGGTTTGCCTCTCCTTTCCCCCCCGCACCGTGTTCATATGTTATGTTTCTCAAATTCTACATGAATGAAATCATATGGTATTTGTCTTTCTCTGACTGACTTACTTCACTTAGCATAATACTCTCTAGCTCCTTCCAAGTCATTGCAATTGGCAAGATTTCATTCTTTTTCTTTTAAAGATTTATTTATTTATTTTAGAGAGTGGTGGAGGGGCAGAGGGAAAGAGAATTTTAGTGGACTCCATGCTGAGTGAGGAGTCCAACACAGAACTCAAACCCATGACCCTGAGAGCATGACCTGAGCTGAAACCAAGAATTGGCTGCTTAACCAACTGGGCTACCCAGATGTTCCCTTATTTTTTTAAAAGATTTATTTATTTATTAGAGAGAGAAGCTTTCATTCTTTTTTATGGCTGAGTAATATTCCATTGTATATATATATATACCACTTCTCTTTATCCATTCATCAGTCAGTGAACATTTGGGCTCTTTCCATAATTTGGATATTGTTGATAATGCTGCTATAAACATTGGATTGCATGTGCCCCTCTGAGTCAGTATTTTTGTATCCTTTGGGTAAATACTTAGTAGTTCAATTGCTAGATGGTACGGTAGTTCTATTTTTAACTTTTTGGGGGACTCCATACCATTTTCCAGAGTGGCTCCACCAGTTTGCATTCCCACCAACAGTGTAAGAGGGTTCTCCTTTCTCTGCATCCTTGCCAGCACCTGTTGTTTCCTTTGTTGTTAATTTTAGCCATTCTGACAAATGTGAAGTGGTATCTCATTGTGGTTTTGATTTGTATTTCCCTGATGATAAGTGATGTTGAGCATCTTTTCTTGTGTCTGTTTGCCATCTGGATATCTTCTTTGGAAAAATGTCTGTTCATGTCTTCTGCCCATTTCTAACTGGATTATTTGGGGTTTTGGGGGGTGTTAAGTTTGATAAATTCTTTATAGATTTTGGATGCTAACATTTTATCAGATATGTCATTTGGAAATATCTTCTTTCATTCTGAATGTTGTCTTTTAGTTCTGTTGATTGTTTCCTTTGCTGTGTAAAAGTTTTTTTTTTATCTTGATTAAGTCCTAGTGGTTTATTTTTGCTTTTGTTTCCCTGCCTCTGGAGATATATCTAGAAAGAAGTTGCTATGGCCAATGTCAAAGAGGTTATTGCCTGTGTTCTCCTCAAGGGTTTTGGTGGTTTCCTGTCTCACATTTAGGTCTTTCAGCCATTTTGAATCTATTTTTGTATACAGTATAAGAGAGTGGTCCAGTTTCATTCTTCTGCATGTAGCTGTCCAGTTTTTCCACACCATTTGTTGAAGAGACTATTGTGTAGTCTTTCTTGCTTTGTCGAAAATCAGTTGACCATATAGTTGTGGGTCCACTTCTTGATTTTCTATTATGTTTGATTGATCTATGTACCTGTTTTTGTGCCAGTATCATACTGTCTTGATGACTATGACTTTGTAATATAAATTGAAGTCTGGAATTGTGATGCCTCCAGCTTTGCTTTTCATTTTCAAGAGTGCTTTGGCTATTGGCAGTCTTTTGTGGTATATTTCTTACTTTAAATAAAAAACGAAAAATGATTAAGGAATGTATGTCAAAAGTTAAGAGAGACTAAAAGCAAGACCTCTCGTACCAAACAGTTAGCTAAGTTGTGGCGTTGCAAAGGAAGGGTTCTTGGAGGACATTAAAAGCACTACTCCAGTGAATAAATAAATGATGAAAAAGTGAAACAGGCTTATTGCTGATAAGGAAACGCTTGAGTGGTATACATAGAAGATTAAGCCAATCACAATATTTCCTTAAACCTAAGCTTAATCCAGACCAAAGCCCTAACTCTAATTCCGTGAAGGTTGAGAGAGGTGAGGAAATTGCAGAAGAAAAGTTTGAAGCTAGCAAAGATTGGTTCATGAAATTTAAGGAGAAAAGCCGTCTCTGTAACATCAAAATGCAAGGTGAAGCAGTAAGTATTGATATAGAAGCTGCAGAAAGTTATCCAGATGATCTAGCTAAATTAATTAATGAAGGTGGCTACACTCAACAAAAGGTTTTCAATGTAGATGAAACAGCCTTATATTGGAAGATGATGCCATCTAGGACTTTCATAGCTAGAGAGGAAAAGTCAGTCCCTGGCTTCACAGCATCAAAGTATAGGCTGACTCTCTTACTAGGGGCTAATACAGCTGTTGATTTTAAGTTGAAGCCAATGCTTTTTTACCATTCCAGAAATCCTAGAACACTTAATAACAATGCTAAATCTACTCTATCTATGCTCTATAAATGGAACAAGAAAATCTGATTGATAGCACATCCATTTACAGTGTGGTTTCCTCAATACTTTAAGCCCACAGTTGAGACCTCCTATTCCAAAAAAAATTCTTTCAAAATATTACTGTTCATTGACAGTACACCTGGTCACCCAAGAACTCTGCTGGAGATGCACAATGAGATGGATGTTTTCATGGCTGCTATCACAATACCCATCCGGTAGCCCATGGATCTAGGAGTCATTTTGACTTTCAGTCTTACTACTTATGAATTACATTTTGTAAGGCTATAACTGCCATAGATAGTGATTCTTCTGGTGGATCTGGGTAGTCAATTGAAAACCTTCTAGAAAGCATTCACCATTCTAGATGCCAGTAAGAACATTTGTGATTCATGGGAAAAGGTCAAAATATCAACATGAGCAGAAATTTATAATAAATGGATTCTAACCCTCATAAATGACTTTGAGGGGTTCAAGACTTTAAGGGAGGAAATAACTACAGATGTGGTAGAGTAGATGTGGTAGAAATAGCGAGATAACTACAATTAAAAGTGGAGCCTGAAGATGTGACTGAATTGCCGCAATCTCATGATAAAACTTGGACAAATGAGTTTTTTCTTATGGATGAGCAAAGAAATTGGTTTCTTAAAATGGAAACTGCTCCCAAAGAATGTACTATGGAGACGGTTGAAATGATGCAAAGGATTTCTATTACATAAACTTAGTTGATAAAACTATGGCAGGGTTTGAGAGGACTGAATTGTTTTGAAAGAAGTTCTACGATGGATAAAATGCTATCCAATAGCATAGCATGCCACAGAGAAACCATTCGTAAAAGGAAGTGTCAATAAATGCAGCAAACTTTATTGTTTCCTTATTTTAAGACATTGCCACAGCCACCCTAACCTTCAGCAACCATCACCCTGATCAATCAGCAGCCATCAGCATTGAGCCAAGACCCTTAAACAGAAAAAAGAGTATGACTCAATGAAAGTTTAGATGATGGTTAGCAGTTTTAGCAATAAAGTATTTATTAATTAAGGTTTATACATTTTAGATATAATGCTATTGCATACTTAATAGACTGCAGTATAATGTAAACATAACTTTTATATGTACTGAGAAGCCAAAAAATTCATTTTAGTTAGTTATTGTGATATTGGCTTAATTATGGTGGTCTGGAACCAAATCCACAATATTTCTGAGGTATGCCCCTATTTTGTTTTAAGTGATGTAATTTTCTAATGTCATCTGGCCCTCTTCCTTGTTCACATTAGTCTGTATTGTGTCCCTGCCTTAGACCGCTCATACTTGAGTTCACTCTTGCCTGGGATGATCATTTTCCTAGATCCTTACAGATTTAGTTCCTTTTCAAAGTTTGAGCTTTAGTTCAAACACCCTTTTTTCCAAGAGGTTTTTCCTGAACATCTTTCTGAGATATTACCCCTCCTTTGCCTTTTATTCCCTGTGATGATACTCTGTATATTTTCTTTAAGGCAGTTATCAATACATACTTAATAGAGTCCACTAGAATGTAAGTTCTGTCTTGTCCATGATACATATGTGGACACTGAGTAAAGTATCTATCAGGTGAATTCACTGAAAGACTAGAACACACACAGCCAGAACTATGTATTAGTAAAAATATTTGTTTGATCTTGGGCAAATTTTGTTTCATCTCTGGACATTCTGAATTTCTAGGGAATATTTCAGAGTCCTTTTTAAACATAAGGTGGTCCTTCTGCTTTTTGTAGGTTCTAATGGACCACCTTGAGAAGGTAAGGCCTTTTGTTATATAGTTCATTTAAGAATTATGGGCATAAGTTGCAGCCTACTGAAGAATTCTGTAATGAACCTCTTACTAATTGTTTGATTTGGGTTTTATGTGGGCTTCACCTGAGCAGTGGACAAACAAAGAGCATTTGCTTAAAGGGAGGCAAGTGCAACTAGGTGGTATTTTATCCATATTCTCTTTCATTTTGATTTTGATCAATTGGGGTTCACAATTACTTTTTGGAATATATGGCTCCAGGTGATGTACTCTTGCTGTTTATCATCTAATTTTCAAATTATAATACAACTTTTCTTTATGTAGAGTATTTTAAAGCAGTTTGTCACAGAAAACCCTGTGAAGGGTTTTTTTATGGCATAGTTTTTGTAAAGAAAGGCATGATGCAGGCTTTCCAAAGAGCAAAGCACTATATAAAATTATTTGAAAATAAGCATATATCAGAGAAAAAATAGAGATCATTTAAAGATTTTAAAATTTGGAGGATAGGGCATTAGAATGAATGCCCAATATGATGTAATTGGCTTTGCATCCTTAGTATAAACCGAATAGTGTAAGCTTCTAGCTTTCTGTTCTTGAATCTTAAGTATGCCTGACTTAGATTAAAGAAATTTATTTTTTAGAGAGATGATAAATTACATTTACCAAGCACCTTTACTCAAATCATCTCACACAATTATTCAGATAGGTTTATCAGTGAACTCTTACTAGATCTATTCTATAGAGACTCTGAAAAATGTTGGGTAATTTGTCCAAGTTTGCATAGCTATTAAATGACAAACCTTACAAGCACAAGTCCATCTGACACAAAACCTGTGTTTCTTCCATTCTTTCACTATCTATACATTTCTTGTACATTGTCTCCTGACAGGTGAGGTGAATTTATTTCCTTTATTTTGTATTTGTAGCTCTTGGAGCTCAGAGATTAAGTAAATACTTTAAGGTTACATTTAAACATAAAAAATTCAGAGTTGATTAAAATCCATGTCTTTCAGTTCCAAATTTCAGAATATTTTAGTGTAGATGTACTTCAGGTCAGATTCCAAAGAGATAAGGATTATTAATTCATGTGTCTGTTAATTCATGTGAAGACCAGAACTGAGTCTTTCAGTCAATAGTTTCTATAGTATTTTTGTTCATTTAATTCTGAAACAGTTTCAAGTATTTTTCTACAAAAATTGCACATTAAGAAAAATATGTTGTATGTTAAGAAAAAAACATATTTCTAGACTCCTCATCTCCACAGATTCTTTTTCAGTAGTTGTGAATTGAGGCCCATCAGTCTGTATATTTAACAAGTGGATGCTCTTGATATAAGAGATCTGCACAGGAAACTTAGGAAAGCACTGTTATTTTAGTGTTTACTGTATTATAATATGGATTTTATTCCACAATTCCTGTTCACTTGAATTTCTCATTCCAAAGGTCAACTCACATTCAGAGTCCTAAAAAATCATGGTGGACAGTGAAATTGATAAAATACTTCCCTTACATTTATAGATAATGTTACAGTGAACAGGAAATCTTTTTTATTACAGTGTTGAATAATTATCTGAGACAACATCCAAAGGAGAGGGATCTTGTGCATTTTTGTTTACTCCTAACCATTTTAAGTCACTTTTTCAATTTTTGGGTTTCTCAGACAGCTTATAACAAACTCATTCCAGATTTATCCCACTGGCTGGTCAGTAGCATCATCTCCATGTAATTGGCCTCTTTATAGGTCTCCAATTTTACTTTGACACAGACAGTTATCTGTAATAGGGATGTTGGACATTGAAATATTTACTTAATCCAAAAAAAAAAAAAACTTAAAAAAAGAAATAGAAAAAGAGTACGGCATGTCAGTGTCTTTTGTTTCTCCTTGACTAAAAACACTGAAGACTTTCATGTTTGTTTGTTTGTTTTGGTTTTAGTGGTTTAATTCTGGAATTAAAATCAATTAAAATAAATGAGCAAGTTACAATAGATTTCAAATCGAGCATTGTTTATAACACCCACAAGGCTATAATTAGGATATCAAGAATTCTGCTACTTGTTCCTTCATGTATTCATGTAATGGATATTTATTTAATACAATGTTAGGTACTAGACTAGACAAATAAGACAGGATGGTTTCTTCTTTCATAACATTTGTAATCTAATGAAGAAGATTGGTACTAAATAAATACTTATAAAGTGTGAAAGGAATAGTATTACAGAATAACTGGCATGGCATGCATCTCATTAGTCCTGAGCATCTTCTCACATGAAGTGATGGGTGAGCCTGATGCCTAAAGAACTGGGGGGAAGTTGTCTAGCCAGAGTATGAGGGTGAAGTTGACCTAAAGAACAACTTTAACAGAGTTTAAGAGAAGAAATGGTCTGCTCTGTCTGAAAGAATGAAAGCATTTCTATTTGGTTGAAGGTACTTGAGTGAATAGTAAGAGAAAATGCTGGATGAAACCATAGGTCTGATCAAGAAAGGCCATGGTAAGGGGTTGGGACTTCATTCGAAGGATAAGAGGCAAAGGTATTTTAAGCAGGGATGTCAACATATGCTGATTCACATTTTGGAGAGATAATTTGCATTGTTTTGTGGAGCCTGGATCGAGAAGAACAGGAAGGAAGTAGGAGATGATTTACCAGGCTGTGGTAGTCACCAGGTGTGAGGATTGACAGCCTGACCTTCGATGTTACTGAGACTCACGGGAGTGGAATCTGCCAATCTAGAATTGGTGTTTGAATAAATGTTGGGGGTGAGGAAGATGGGGATGCAAATTAAATGGTAGGTTTCCAGTTGTTTAAAGATAGGTATTAGTTTGTGCTTTATTCTTTCTATTTTAGAAAGACAAGTGAAGTTAAGCCCCTCTTTTTCTCTATGCCTCCACCTTTTTACCTCTGAAGGCAAGCAAAGTTTTGAATTCTGTAGGTCCTTTCTCAATAGCATCTTTTGAAAAAGTAGAAGTGTCAAGGAAGGAGCTCTGAAAGTTGGATAACAGGGAGGACTATGTTTTCTGAGGAAGAGAATGGCTTTCTTTTCAAGGAGGGGAGAAGATGGTGTTAAAAGGAGTATTAAAATTATTTGATCAGTTCCTTATCCCTTAGGAACTTAGAGAGGGCTAGGGATAACTTGGGGTTGTCTCTCTGAAAGACATGTGGGATGAATTTGGCACAGAGCAATGAGGAGATACCATTGGAATAGAAAATAAAGCTCTCACAAGCAATTTTGATACATTCTGAACTTTTTATTTTTATTTTTTAAGACATTATATAAGTCTCTTAATTCCTCTGGAATTCTAGGAGGGAGGAAGAATCCCAAACAATATCTGTGCCTAAATATTTTACCACATAAGTTTTCTTATATACCTATTTTCAGAGTACTTGAAAGTATGACTTTGAGGGTCAAAAAATGTTAGAGTAGATTGAATAGTTTGGACTATGGGTATTAGAAGTCTAGATAAAACAAAACTCTTAGTGCCCACTAGTACCATCATGGGACTGTGTGCAGTGACTCAGTTCTACTAGCTCCACTGTCATCCATATTTTGCAAATGAGTCAAGTGGGGCTCAAAGCTGTCAGATGACTTGTGCATGGCCACATACTGCTAGTGGAAGAATAAATTTAATGCCACGTCACAACATAACGGCTTCTGAAATGCTACTCAGAGGCCAGTGGGGCCTAATAATCAAATACCACTTGACCCAGGGAACAAACCTCTAAGTAGGAACTGTGCTTCTTTTTTTTTTTTAATTTATTATGTTATGTTAGTCACCATAGAGTATATCATTAGTTTTTGATGTAGTGATCCACGATCTATTGTTTTCATATAACACCCAGTGCTCCATGCAATACATGCCCTCCTTAATACCCAGCACTGGGCCAATCCATCCTCCCACCCCTCTCCCCTCTAAAATCCTGTCTGTTTCTCAGAGTCCACAGTCTCTCATGGTTCATCTCTCCCTCCAATTTCCCTCCCTTCATCCCTCCCTTCCTTTTCCTAACGTCCTCCATGCTATTCCTTATGTTCCACAAATAAGTGAAACCATATGGTAATTGACTTTCTCTGCTTGACTTACTTCACTTAGCGTAATCTCCTCCAGTCCCACCCATGTTGATGTAAAAGTTGGGTATTCATCCTTTCTGATGGCTGAGTAATATTCCATTGTATATATGGACCACTTCTTTTTTATCCATTCATCTGTTGAAGGGCATCTTGGCTCTTTCCACAGTTTGGCTATTGTGGACATTGCTGCTATGAACATTGGGGTGCATATGGCCCTTCTTTTCACTACATCTGTGTCTTTGGGGTAAATATTCAGTAGTGCAATTGCTGGGTCATAGGAATTGTGCTTCTTTTTAACTTAAGTCTGTGGAGCGCCAGCCCAAACTATCATGTTAATAGCTATAACTATTGTAATTACCCACACATTTGGGTGCATCTATACTGTCTGCCTTCTACTTTTAAACCTAAGATTTATCTTCTGTGACATATTTTTTTAAGATTTTATTTAATTATTTGAGAGAGAGAGAGAGAGTGAAAAGAGAGAGCACGAGCAGGGAGAGGGGCAGAGGGAGAGGGAGAAGCAGACTCTCCTGCTGAGCAAGGAATCCCATGTGGGGCTCTATCCCAGGACCCTGGGATCATGACCTGAGCCAAAGGCAGATGCTTAACTGACTGAGCCACCAGGTGCCCCTTTTCTGTGATATTAAACACAGTTTTCCAGTTAAAGGTAATTCACTTTCTCTCACAAAAAAGCTTACTTTTATTGTTCAATAAATATTGTGCTTGATTTCTTTCTTTCACATTAGAGAACATATGTTTTTCTAGGCGTTTCTGTGTTCATTTTCTTTTGATTTCTTTGTTATGGACTATAAGGAGTATGGTTGCCTCCTTGAAGAGTTGGCCTTATACCTCCTGGATCAGGCAAATATTTTTATAAGGCTTCTTCCTGTAATATAAACAATTTGATTTTGGGGCACCTGGGTGGCTCAGTTGGTTAAGCGTCTGCCTTTTGCTCAGGTCATTATCCCAGGGTCTTGGGATGGAGACCTGCATTGGGCTCTCCACTCCGTGGGGAGTCTGCTTCTCCCTCTCCCTCTGCCTGCCACTGCCCCTGCTTGTATACTCTCTCTCTCTGTCAAATAAATTAATAAAATCTTAAAAAAAACAGTTCAATTTGAAAATAAAATACAAAATCCATGAGTCCATATGAGATACAGTGATATACCAATGAAGATTATACAGTGAGTATGTAGAGAGGAACTACTCATACTTGTTTGTTGTCCATTCAGTGTATTTGAAGATTCTTTATAGTGTCCAGGCACCATCTTTTCCTACTCAGGTCTAGAAACCATCTCTTTTTGTTCTTTATTGTCAAAGGTGCTATCCCTGGTTAATTTTTTTTAATTCTTTTTTTTAAATATTTTATTTATTTATTCATGAGAGACATAGGGAGAGAGAGAGGGAGAGAGAGAGAGAAGCAGAAGGAGAAGCAGGCTCCCAAGGAGTAGGGAGCCCGATTGTGGGACTCAATCCCAGGGCCCTGGGATCATGACCTGAGCTGAAGGCAGACGCTTAACCAGCTGAGCCACCCAGGCACCCTATCCCTGGTTAATTTTATAACTCCTACAATAAGAAAAATGTAGCAGGGCTGTCATTACTTATAATGCCATGGCTCTTAAGAACTTATTCATTTAAAATAACATAGACCTACTTGGCTATTCAGTTCCCTAATTCCACTTATTTAATGCTATTTACACCATTATTCATGATGCTGCATCATCCAACACATTCATTAATTAGAGTACTACCGCTTATGAATACTGGGTTCCAGTGACTCTCAAAAGTTACTGCTGTGCCTTATTGATGATGACCACAAGGGCAGGTCTTATCCAGAGTATGCAGTGACTAATAATTAGTTTTCTGATCATGGTATACATATCATTTAGTATTTTTTTTAATTTTAATTTTTTGGTGATGGACCGTAAGGAAGAGGGCACATGATGGAATGAGCACTAGATAACATATAAGACTGGTGAATCACAGAACTCTACCTCTGAAAGTAATAATACACTATATGTTAATTAACTGAACTTAAATTTTAAAAAAAGATACACATATAATTTAAAGATGTCTAAACAAACAAAAATAAATAAATAAATAAATAGATAAATAAATAAAAAGTAGTCTGAAGAATTGATTAAAAGACAGAGATTGTCAAACTGTGTGGCAATGCAAAATTCAACTAAAAAATAAGTTAATTAATTAACAAACAAGAAAGGTAAAAAGGCAAATTCACAAAAAAAAATTCATCCAAAGGAAAAAAATACGAAGAAAAAAAGAAAAATAAATAAATTCAGCTTAGTGAACATACAGTGTATTATTAGTTTCAGGGGTAGAATTTAGTGTTTCATCAGTTGCGTATAATACCCAGTGTTCATTATATCAAGTGCTTTCCTTAAAGCCCATCACCCAGTTACCCAATCCCCTCATCCACCCCCCCCAGTAACCCTGTTTGTTCCCTATAGTTAAGAGTCTCTTATGTTTTGCCTCCCTCTCTGTTTTTATCTTATTTTATTTTTCCTTCCCTTCCCCAATATTCATCAGTTTTATTTCTTAAATTCCACATATGAGAGAAATCATATAGTATTTGTCTTTCTCTGACTGATTTATTTTACCTAGCGTAATACCCTAATACCTGCTAGTTCCCATCCACATCATTACAAAAGGCAAGATTTCATTCTTTTTCATGGCTGAGTAATATCCCATTCTATATGTATACCACATCTTCTTTATCCATTCATCTGTCAATGGACATCTGGGCTCTTTTCATATTTTGGCTATTGTGGAAGTTGCTGCTGTAGATATTGGGGTACATGTGCCTCTTTGAATGCTATTTTTTATCCTCTGGATTAAAACCTAGTAGTATAATTGCTGGATAATAAGGTAGTTCTATTTTGAACTTTTTGAGGAACCTCTATACTGTTTTCCAGAGTGGCTGTGCCAGTATGTATTCCCACCAACAGTGTAAGAGGATTCCCTTTTCTCCACATCCTTGCCAACATTTGTCGTTTCCTGAGCTGTTAATTTTAGCCATTCTGACCAGTGTTAGGTGGTTTCTTATTATGGTTTTGATTTGTATTTCCCTGATGCCAAATGATGTTGAACATTTTGTCATATGTCTGTTGGCTCTTTATATGTCTTCCTTGGAGAAATATCTGTTCATGTCTTCTGCCCATTTCTTGACTGGATTTTTTGTGGGGTTTTTTTTTTGGGTGTTGAGTTTGAAAAGTTCTTTTTTTTAATTTAATTTTGTTATGTTATGTTAGTCACCATAAAATACATCATTAGTTTTTATTTAGTGAATCCACGATTCATTGTTTTCATATAACACCCAGTGCTCCATGCAGTACATGCCCTCCTTAATACCCATCACTGGACTAACTCATCACCCCACCCCATCCCCTCTATAATCCTCAGATTGTTTCTTAGAGTCCATAGTCTCTCATGGTTCTTCACTCCCTCCAATTTCCCCGCCTTCATTTTTCCCTTCTTTCTCCTAATGTCCTCCATGCTATTACTTATGTTCTACAAATAAGTGAAACCATATGATAATTGACTTTCTCTGCTTGACTTATTTCACTTAGCATAATCTCCTCCATCCACATTGATGTAAAAGTTGGGTGTTCATCCTTTTCTGATGGCTGAGTAATATTCCATTGTATATATGGACCACATCTTCTTTTTTTTTTTTTAGATATTTTATTTATTTATTTGACAGAGAGAGAGATAGCGAGAGCAGGAACACAAGCAGGGGGAGTGGGAGAGAGAGAAGCAGGCTTCCCACGGAGCAAGGAGCCTGATATGGGGCTCGATCCCAGGACCCTGGGATCATGACCTTAGCTGAAGGCAGACTCTTAACAACTGAGCTACCCAGGCATCCCTGGACCACATCCTCTTAATCCATGCATCTGTTGAAGGGCATCTCGGCTCTTTCCACAGTTTGGCTATTGCAGACATTGCTGCTGTGAACATTGGGGTGTGTATGGTCCTTCTTTTCACTACATCTGTGTCTTTGGGGTAAATACTCAGTAGTGTAATTGCTGGGTCATAGGGGGCTCTATTTTTAATTTGTTGAGGTACCTCCACACTGTTTTCCAAAGTGGCTGTACCAACTTGCATTCCCACCAGTAGAGAAAGGTTCCCCTTTCTCTGCATCCTCTCCAACATTTATTGTTTCTTGCCTTGTCAATTTTTGCCATTCTAACTGGTGTAAGGTGGTATCTCAATGTGGTTTTGATTTGAATTTCCCTGATGGCTAATGATGATGAACATTTTTTCATGTGTCTGTTAGCCATTTGTATGTCTTCTTTGGAGAAGTGTCTGTTCATGTCTTCTGCCCATTTTTTGACTTAATTATTTGTTTTTTGGGTGTTGAGATTGAGAAGTTCTTCATAGATCTTGGATACCAGCCCTTTATCTGTAGTGTCATTTGCAAATATCTTCTCTCATTCTGTGGGTTGCCTCTTTGTTTTGTTGACTGTTTCCTTTGCTGTGCAGAAGCTTTGTATCTTGATGAAGTCCCAAAAGTTCATTTTTGCTTTTATTTCATTAGCCTTTGGAGATGTATCTTGAAAGAAGTTGCTGTGGAAAACCCAAAAGACTCCCCCTCCAAATTACTAGAACTCATACATTAATTCAGCAATGTGACAGGATACAAAATCAATGCACAGAAATCAGTTGCTTTCTTATACACTAACAATGCAACTGTAGAAAGAGAAATTAGAGAAATGATTCCATTTACAATAGCACCAAAAACCATAAGATACCTTGGAATATACCTAACCAAAGAGGTAAAGGATCTATACTCTAGGAACTATAGAACACTCATGAAAGAAATTGAAGAAGACACAAAAAATGAAAAAAACATTCCATGTTCATGGATCAGAAGAATAAACATTGTTAAAATGTCTATGCTGTCTAGAGCAATCGATACCTTCAATGTCATCCCAATCAAAATTCCAATGACATTTTTCAAAGTGTTGGAACAAACAATCCTAAAATTTGTATGGAATCAGAAAAGACCCCAAATTGCCAAGGAAATGTTGAAAATTAAAAACAAAGCTGGGGGTATCATGTTGCCTGGCTTCAAGCTATATTACAAAGCAGTGATCACCAAGACAGCATTGTACTGGCACAAAAACAGACATACAGACTAATGGAACAGAATAGAGAGCCCAGATATGGACCCTCAACTCTATGGTCAAATAATCTTCAACAAAGAAGGAAAAAACATGCAATGGAAAAAAGACTATCTTCAATAAATGGTGCTGGGAAAATTGGATAGTCACATGTGGAAGAATGAAACACGGCCATTCTCTAACACCATATACAAATATAAACTCAAAATGGATGAAAGACCTCAATGTGAGACAGGAATCCATCAAAATCCTAGAGGAGAACATAGGCAGTAACATCTTGGACATCGGTCACAGCAACTTCTTTCGAGAAGTTATTTATTTATTTATTTATTTATTTATTTATTTATTTATTTATTTATTTTAAAGAAAGGCAGACTGCCCCGTGCAGCACCTCATTTGGATGTGTCTGGAGTCTTGGAAGCTTGACTACCCTACGTTCTCCTACAAATCGACCTTGCGACCTTGTTTGGAGGTTCTAGCAGGGGAGTGCAGCTACTCGTATACCCTTGACCGAAGAACGGTCCTCCTCTACCGGGGAAGGTCGTCCTCTTCGACCGAGCGCTCAGCTTTGGGAAGGACGCACATGGAGTGGTGAGGGAGGAAGGGGACACCCACCTAACCAGCCAGATCAGCCAAATCAACCCTGGTGATCAATGGGGTGATAGATGTCACAGCCAGATCGCCCTCACATCCGAGAAGTTTTTTATAGATTTTGGATACTCACTCTTTATCTGATATGTAATTTGGGAATATCTTCTCTCATTCTGTAGGTTGCCTTTTAGTTTTGTTGATTGTTTCCTTTGCTGTGCAAAAGCTTTGTACCCTGATGATGTCCCAATACTTCATTTTTGCTTTTGTTTCCCTTGCCTTTGGAGATGTGTCTAGCAAGAAGTTGCTGTGGCTGAGATCAAAGAGGTTGCTGCCTGTTTTCTCCTCTAGGATTTTGATGGATTCCTGTCTCATATTTAGGTCTTTCATCTGTTTTGAATTTATTTTTGTGTATGGTATGAGGAAGTGGTCCAGGTTTATTCTTCTACATGTGGCTGTCCAATTTAAAGATAGGGAAAAATCTCTTTCTTTGTGTATCAAATAAATAAATAAAATCTTTAAAAAAAGAGGGGTGTGCCTGGGTGGCTCAGTCCATTAAGCATCTACCTTCAGCTCAGGTCATGATCCTGGGTTCCTGGGATCGAGCCCTGCATTGGGCTCTCTGCTCAGTTGGGAGCCTGCTTCTCCCTCTCTATCTGGTGCTCTGCCCACTTGTGCTCTCTCTCTCTGTCAAATAAATAAAATCTTTTAAAAAAAAGATAGGGAAAAATCTTGAAATTGTGTCTCCTCTTGAACTCTGCCTTTACTGGATTCCTATATAGAATGCAGTTTTTCTTTTTTAATATTGACCATATTCCTACCTTCCACACAGTGACACCTGTGGGGAAGGATAGGGAAGAGTCCCATGAGAGATTAAGAAAACTGGTCCTAATGAAGCATTTGGCAAAGCATAAGACCAACCTGAGAAAGTACTCTTCGCAGAACAAATGAGAAGCAACAGAGAATATTGATTGGAAGAGCCAGTTGACTTTGCAGAGAAGATAGGAGGAGCCATTTGCAGAATACTGATAGAGTGTCCTGGAGTTTGCAGAGGGAGTGAGATGACCATCCAAGGAATGCACAAAGTAAAGGAATCCTGGCCACCATTTCTTCACCCTTGGTTGCTATAGACTAGTGGTAACACTGCAGTCAGAACAGACTCAAGAAAGAGAATCCTTGACAACAAAAGGGGCTTATTAAAGTTCAAGGGCCAAGGGTAGACTATAGGAGGGGGCCTAGGAATCTGCATATTTAGTAAGCAGCTGCTTCTGAAATAGGTCTTTACACTACACTTTTAGAAGTACTCTTCTTTCAGTGATTATTATATTATGATGTATTGATTTCCTTTTTGTAATTTTCATTCACTTGAATTTCTCACTAAATCAGTCAATTCATATTAAAAGTCTTGCGCAAGTGTGGCAGACAATAAATTTGATAAAATGTTTCTGCTTACATTTATAGAAAATGTTACAATGGATAGAAAATCTGGTTCTATTTTTCTACTGTTGAATTTCCTTTGGTTACATCTCAAGGGAAGGGATTGCTGAATCAAAAGCCTTGGGCATTATGTTGACTTGATCAATTTTGACTTCTCAGAGCTGGTGACTCTCATTCAAAGTTGAGCATAGAAGGTCACAGGGAAGCCAAAGGGAGAAATCTGAGACCATGTGATTCCTAGGCTCAGGGTGTTCTATGATCAGCCCCACACAATTCCAGGGACCAAAGTAAGATCTAGAAAATTTCAAGAAAGACCCCTCCACAGTGTGGGGCTTACTGAGACACAAGAAAGGAAGTATTGTTCCAGATACAAAAAATTAAAACCAGCTCTCAAAATAACTCACTTTGGGAAATTAGGTCAATTGTCTTACCTCTCTTAACTATAGGTTTCTTAAATATATAAGTAAGGAAGAAAAAAATCTCCCTCATAGTTTTTGAGAAGGCACAATTTGCATAGAGTACTATATGTTTCCAAAATCTTATATTTTTTCCTTCCTAAAGGGTCAAATTCCTATTTCATTTTTAAAGAGTCTTTTTCTAGTTTTGTTTTTTTAATAGAGGAAAAATGACCTCAAGCAAAATATTGAAGGTGAATTTTTGTGCCTCTGGCTTCTTCAATTTTATTGTCTTTTCCCATTGGTTCACTGTGCTTTATATTCTCTCTCCATTCTTTTTAGAACATGTTCCTTGGGATGATTCTGAGTAAGTTATTCACATAATTGTATACAGATGTGTCAGTTTATTTAATCTACTAGTAATTCATTCATTATATTAAATAAGTGTTTATTGAGTACTTTTATTCTGGATTTTATTCTGGATATTATTATACTGGATATAAAGTGAAACAGAGCCAGCTTCATGTGTGAGTGTGACCTGCGCCATCACACAGGGTCCTGCTCTCAGAAGTCTGCCATGCTTGGTTCAGTGCTTTATTGTCCTCATCGTGAAATCCTTAATAACTTTTGAATAATGGACCCATGTTTTTTTTAACTGGAATATAGTTAATGTATAATGTTATATTAGTTTCAGATGTATAGTATAGTGATTCAACAATTACATACATTATGCAGTTCTCACTATAGTAAGTGTAGTTACCATCTGCTACCATACAATGTTATTATAATCTTTTGTCTGTATTTCCTATACTGTACTTTTCATTGCCATGACATATTTATTTTATAACTAGAAGTTTATACCTGTTAATCTCCTTCACCTATTTTGCCCACACCCCCAACTCTCCACCCTTCTGGCAACCACTGTTTTGTTCTCTGTATTTATGAACATGTTTATGTTTTTTGTTTGTTTTGTTTTTTAAATTCCAAATATGAATGAAATCATATGGTATTTATCTTTCTCCATCTGAGTTATTTTAGTAAGCATAATAACTTCTATATCCACCCATGCTGTTGTGAATGGAAATATTTCATTTTTTATGGCTGTGTAATATTCTATTATGCACACACACACACGCACACACAAACACACACACACACACACACACCACATCTTCTTTATCCATTCATTTATCAATGGATACTTAGGTTACTACCATACCTTGGCTATTCTAAATAAGGTTGCAGTTAACATAGGAGTGCCTATATATTTTCAAATTCGTGTTCTGGTTTTTTTTTGGGTGAATATCCAGCAGTGGAATTACTGGATCATTTGGTATTTCTATTTTTAACTTTTAGAAGAAACTCCATACTGTTTTCCATAGTGGCTGTAACAATTTACATTCTTACCAGTACTACATAAGAGTTTCCTTTACTTTATATCTTCACCAGCACTGTTAATTTCTTGTCTAATACTAGCCATTCTGACTGGTGGGAGGTGGTATTTCATTGTTGTTTTGATTTGCATTTCCCTGATGATTAGTGATATTGAGCATCTTTTCATGTGTTTCTTGGCCATCTGTGTGTCTTTGGAAAAATGTCTATTCAGGCCTTCTTCCCATTTTTTAACTGCATTATTTGGGGTTTTTTGGTGTTGAGTTGTAAGAGTTCTTTATATATTTTGGATATTAACCCCTTGTCAGATATATCATTTGCAAATGTGTTCTCCCATTCAGTAGGTTGCTTTTTTGACTTGTTGATACTTCCTTCATTATGCAAAAGCTTTTTATTTTGGTGTAGTCTCAATAATTTATTTTTGCTTTGGTTTCCCTTGCCTGAGAAAGTCATAACTACAGAAATCAAGAAAAAGAAATATAAGGCATCCAAATGGGCAGGGAAGAAGTGAAATTCACTATTTGCAGATGACATGATATTGTATGTTGAAAACCCTAAAGACTCGACCTTTTTTTAGAACTAATAAATGAATTCATTAAAGTTTCAGCATACAAAATTCATATACAGAAGTATGTTGAATTTCTATATATTAATAACAAAGTAGCAGAAAGAGAAATTAAGAAAACAATCCCATTTACAGTTTCATCAAAAATAAAAAATACCTGGGAATAAACTTAACCAAGGAGGTGAAAGACATGTACTCTGAAAACTACAAAACATTAATGAAAGAAGTTGAGGATGACATAAGCAAATGAAAAGATATACCATGCTTATTGGGAGAATTTATATTGTTAAAATATCCATAGTACCCAAAGTAATTTACAGATTCAGTGCAATCCTTATCAAAATACCAATAATATTTTTCACAGAACTAGAACAAATAATGCTATAATTTGTATCTAACCACAAAAATCCTGAATAGCCAAAGCAGTCTTAGGAAATAAGAATAAAGCTGAAGGTATCACCATCCCAGACCAAGCTAGAAGCTATACTACAAAGCTATAGTAATCAAAACAATATGGTAGTGACAAAAACAGACACATAGATCAATGGAACAGAAATAATACCACACTTACACAATTTTTGACAAAAGAGGAGAGAATATATAATGGAGAAAAGACAGTCTCTTCAACAAATGATGTTGGGAAAACTGGACAGCTATATGCAAATGGATGAAACTGGAATACTTTCTTACATCATACAAAAAATAAACTAAAAATTGATTAAACCTTTAAATGTGAGACTTGAAATCATAAAACTCCAAAAAGAAAACATGGCCAATAATCTCTTGGACATTGGCTTGAGGAACCCACATTTTCATTTTGTACAAGGCATCAAAAATTTTGTAGCTGGTCCTGAGCAATGAACCTAAAAAATTACACATCCTGCCCTCAATAAGCTTACAAGATACACATACATTTAAAATAATAAGCCACTAAGAAGTAGATACTCTATAAAGTTCTGAAAAAGAAAGAGTATTATTTGAAATAGAATAAGAGAGCAAACGTAATTAAGAGTAGGGCAATTAGGGGCTCCTGGTTGGCTCAGTTGGTTAAGCATCCAGTGTTTGGTTTTGGCTCAGGCCATGATCTCATGGGTCATGAGATTGAGCTCCATGCTGGGCTCCACACTCAGTGAAGACTCTGTTTGAAAATTATCTCCCTCTGCCCCTCTCCCCACTCGTGCTCTCTCAATCTCTAAAATAAATAAATACATCTTTAAAAAAAGAAAAAAAAGAGTGGGGCCATTAGCACAGTCTCTGTCATGATGTGGGTAGACAGAGCAGGAGTCAGCAGTGTTATGAGATCAAAAAAACAAAAAATATTCTTTAAAGCCCTGAAGTAGATAAAAACTTGACACTTAGAAGGAAATGAGGAGTCTGACATGAATTTGGAGAAGGAGGCAGAGACCAGATCACACACAGCTTTGTAGTCCAAAGCACAGATTTCATGTTTTATGCCATGCAGAGTTGAGAAACTAGACAAAGGTTGTGTGTGTGTGTACATGTGTTGACAAATGTAGTGACTCTCTGCTATTCTAAGTATAGACATTGTTGGATCAGGAAGCCTAGGACGAAGATGTTGATGTTCTCGGTAAAACAGAGTTCAGAAAAGCAGGGGAAGGCAGCATAAAATTTCTGCTTTGAAATTATGTATTTGAACAAAAATGTGGGGATATTTACTCCTAAAATCAATCATATGTGTTTCAGTTTCTACCTGGAAATCTTAAACACAGCTCTTGCTTTTGCCTATATGTACTGCATCCCCCTGAGAGTGATGTTGTAGAATGCAGAAAGGAATAAGATAGTTGTCATCATAAATTGTATGTGTCAACTTGACTCGTCTAACACATGCCTACATAGCTAGTAAAACATTTCTGGGTTTGTCTTTGAAGGTGTTTCTGGAAAAGGTTGAGCATTTGATTCAACAAACAGATTCAAGAGATCTGCTCCCACCAATGTGGGCAGGCGTCATCCAGTCTTAATCTGTTGATGGTCTAAATAAAAAAAAAAAAAAGGCAAAGGAAGGGCAAAATCCCCCTCTCTTCTTTAACTGGGCCATACATCTGCCTCTGGATGTTGGAGCTTCTGGTTTTCAGGCTTTCAGACTCTGGGACTTACACCAGTGGCCTCTGGGTTCTTAAGCCTTTGGCCTCAGACTGGAAATTACACCATTGTCTACCCTGGTTCTCAGGTTCTCAGACACTGACTACCAGCTTTCCTCGTTCTCATATATATATATATATGATGAATTTATATATATATATTTATATATGTATATATATATGATGAATTTTTATATATATTTATATATATAAAATCAATCTATTTTGTTTCTTTGGAGAGCACTAACTAACAACATAGTATAGATGATAGCAAATTATCAGGAGAATGTTGAAAAATACACTTTCTACTCAGAAATTGAGTAGATGTAATTTTCTTAGATTTTACTTATGTAAAAGCAAAATTACTTTTTATAAATTTGTGTAAAAAATTACATAAAAACAGTCTCAATGATTAGTTACAGCAAAATGATATGTTTTAGATACTATCCCATAGTTTGGGATAGTATCTAAACATATAATTTATTAACAGTTAATTAACCTATATGCACATAAATACTGTGTGCCGTTGAGAAAGTTATTCACTTTCAAGTGAGTATAAAAATATTCTTGGGAGGGAGGAGCAAGATGGTGGAGGAATAGGAGACCTAAATTTCGTCTGTTTCCGAGAATTCAGCTGGATAGGGATCAAACCATTCTGAACACCTACAAACTCAACAGGAGATCAAAGAGTAGAGTAGCAACAACTCTCTGAACAGAAAAACGACCACTTTCTGGAAGGTAGGACATGCAGAGAAGTGAATCTGAGGTGATATTCAGGAAGATAGACAGTGGGGGAAGGGGCCTCCATCAGCTGGTTACCGGCAAGTGATAGAGCCAGGGAGCACAAAATCGGAACATTTAGAAGTCGGCTCTGCTGAGGGACATCGCTCCAGTGGCTAAGCGGGGGGTGGAACCCTCACTGGGACAGTGTGGTCTCAGGACCCTCAGGGTCACAGAAAGACCAGGGATGCCTGAGTGCAGCAGAGCTCCCAGGTACTGGAGTGAGGAAGCTGGCAGCAGAGACGGAGCCGAGGCACTGACTCTCAGCTTGGGATTCCCATAAACCATGATCTGCAGCACAGTCAGGCCACCACTCTTCCAGTAGGGACCCAACAAGTGACAGATCCGAGGAGACTCTCCTTCCTCCCCCAGGAGAAGGAGCGCAGGAGTGCACCACAGGGATCTGCTGAGTTTGGAGACTCCACACGGGGTTGGGTGCCAGAGACAGAAACACTCGGTCACAGGCTGGGTGAGCACGGAGTGTGGCCAGAGACCAGGGAGATGGGAGTGACTGACTGCTTTTCTCTGGGGGCGCACTGAGGAGCGGGGCCCCAAGTTCTCAGCTCCTCTGGGATGGAGATTAGGAAGCTACCATTTTCACTCCAGTCCTCCAAAGCTGTATGGAAAGCTTGCAGGGAACAAAAGCTCCTGAGAGCAAACCTGAACAGATTACATAGCCCAGCCCCCAACAAGGGTGGGGCAATTCCACCTCCAGCAAAGACATTTGAGAACCATGGCCACAGACCCCTCCCCCAGAAGATCAGCAAGAACAGCCAGCCAAGACCAAGTTTACCAATCAATGAGAATGGCAGAACGCCAGCACTAGGGGACTACTGCACATAGAAGTCATGGTTTTTTCCCCATGATTCTTTAGCCTTTCAAAGTTAATTCTTTAATTTTCTTCTTTTTTTTTTTGAATTTTTCTCTTTCCCTTTTTCAACCAACATCTTATCAATCCTTAAAAAATTTTTTTTTTCATTTTTAGAGTCATATTCTATCCCTTCTATATATATAAGTTGTTCTCTCTTTAAAGTTTTGGGATACAGTTTCTTCTAATACACCAAAATATACCCTAAATCTCTAATGTATGGCTTTGTTTCTAGTCTCCTGCTTGATCAATTCTCTCCCTTTTACTTTTTAGTCCTCTTCTTTCTTTTTTCATCCAACTTCTTATCAATTCCTTTTATAAAATCTTTTATAATTTTCATCTTTACAGTCATATTCCATCCCTTCATTGTATTTATCCTTATTTTTGTACATATATAAGCTTTTCTTTCTTTAAAATTTTGGGAGGCAGTTTCTTCTAACAGACAAAAATACGCCCAAAATCTAGTGTGTGGCACCAGCTTCATCATCTCTGATCATATTCTGCTTTTTGTTTGTTTGTTGTTTTATCTTTTTCAGTTTTTTTCTTCTTTTTCCTTTCTTCCTCTTTCTTTTCCCCCAGGTTCAGGTCTTTTCTGATTTGTTTAGTGTATATTTTTCTGGGGTTGTTGTTACCCTGTTAGTATTTTGTTCTCTCACTCATCTATTCTCCTCTGGACAAAATGACAAGATGGAAAAAAATCACTTCAAAAAAAAAGAACAAGAGGCAGTACCAACTGCCAGGGACCTAATCAATATGGACATTAGTAAGATGTCAGAACAAGAGTTCAGAATGATGAATTTAAAGATATTAGCTGGGCTTGAAAAAAGCATGGAAGATATTAGAGAAACCCTTTCTGGAGAAAAAAAAGAAATAAATCTAACCAAGTCGAAATCAAAAAGGGTATTAATGAGGTGCAATAAAAAAATGGAGGCTCTAACTGCTAGGATAAATGAGGCAGAAGAGAGAATTAGTGACAAAAAAGACCAAATGATGGAAATAAAAAAGCTGAGAAAAAAGAGAGATAATCAACCACTGGATCATGAGGGCAGAATTCAAGAGATAACTGATACCATAAGACGAAACAACATTAGAATAATTGGGATTCCAGCAGAAGAAAGAGAGAGAGGGGCAGAAGGTATATCAGAGCAAATTATAGCAGAGAACTTCTTTAATGTGGGGAAGGAAACAGGCATCAAAATCCAGGAGGCACAGAGAAACCCCCTCAAAATCTGTAAAAATAGGTCAATGCCCCAACATCAAATAGTAAAACTTATGAGTCTCAGAGACAAAGAGAAAATCCTGAAACGAGCTCGGGACAAG
Organism: Zalophus californianus; assembly: GCF_009762305.2. Taxonomy (NCBI): domain Eukaryota; kingdom Metazoa; phylum Chordata; class Mammalia; order Carnivora; family Otariidae; genus Zalophus; species Zalophus californianus. Next base: position 50,208,235 of record NC_045605.1, read on the forward strand.
AGGTCTGTAACCTTCAATGGTAGAAACATTAGACTGGCAACAGACCTATGCACAGAGCCCTGGCAGGCCAGAAAGGACTGGCATGATATATTCAGAGCACTATACGAGAAAAATATGTAGCCAAGAATACTATATCCAGCTAGGCTGTCATTGAAAATAGAGGAGATAAAAAGCTTCCAGGACAAACAAAAACTAAAGGAATTTGCAAAGACGAAACCAGCCCTCCAAGAAATATTGAAAGGGGTCCTCTAAGCAAAGAGAGAGCCTAAAAGTAACATAGACCAGAAAGGAACACAGACAATAAACAGTAACAGTCACCTTATAGGCAATACAATGGCACTAAATTCATATCTTTCAATAATTACCATGAATGTAAATGGCCTAATGCCCCAATCAAAAGACACAGGGTATCAAAATGGATAAAAACACGAGACCCATTGATATGCTGTCTGCAAGAGATTCATTTTACACCCAAAGACACCCCAAGATTGAAAGTGAGGGGGTAGAAAACCATTTACCATTCTAATGGACACCAAAAGAAAGCTGGGGTGGCAATCCTTATACCAGACAAATTAGATTTTAAACCAAAGACTATAATAAGAGATGAGGAAGGGCACTATATTCTACTTAAAGGGTCTATCCGACATGAAGATCTAAGAATTATAAATATCTATGCTCTTAACACGGGAGCAGCCAATTATATAAGCCAATTAATAACAAAAGCAAAGAAAGACATTGACAACAATACAATAATAGTGGGGGACTTTAACACCCCCCCTCACTCAAATGAACAGATCATCTAAGCAAAAGATCAACAAGGATATAAAGGCTTTAAATGATGCACTGGACCAAATGAACTTCATAGATATATTCAGAACATTCCATCCCAAAGCAACAGAATACACATTCTTCTCTAGTGCCATGGAACATAATCCAGAATATATCAAACCCTAGGTCACAAATCAGGTCTCAACTGGTACCAAAAGATTAGGATCATTTTCCGCATATTTTCAAACCACAATGCTTTGAAACTGGAATTCAATCAAAGGGGAAAGTTGAAAAGAACTCAAATACATGGAGGCTAAAGAGCATCCTACTAAAGAATGAATGGGTCAACCAGGAAGTTAAAGAATTAAAAAAATTTCTGGAAACCAATGAAAATGAAAACACAACTGTCCAAAATCTTTGTGATGCAACAAAGGCAGTCCTAAGAGGAAAGTATATAGCAATACAAGCCTTTCTCAAGAAACAAGAAAGGTCTCAAAGACACAACCTAACCGTACAACCAAAGGAGCTGGAGAAGGAACAGCAAATAAAGCCTAAAGCCAGCAGGAGAAGAGAAATCATAAAGATCAGAGCAGAAATCAATGAAATAGAAACCAAAAGAATAGTAGAACAGATTAATGAAACTAAGAGCTGGTTCTTTGAAAGAATTAAGAAGATTGATAAACCCCTGGCCAGACTTATCAAAAAGAAAAGAAAAAGGACCCAAATAAATAAAATCATGAATGAAAGAGGAGAGATTACGACCAACACCAAAGAAATACAAATAATTAAAGAACATATTATGAGGAACTGTATGCCAGCAAATTAAATAATCTGGAAGAAATGGATGCATTCCTAGAGATGTATCAACTATCAAAACTGAACCAGGAGGAAATAGAAAACCTGAACAGACCTATAGCCACAAGGAAATTAAAGCATTCATCAAAAATCTCCCAAAAAACAAAAGCCCAGGGTCAGATGGCTTCCCAGGGGAATTCTACCAAACATTTCAAGAAGAATACCTATTCTTCTGAAACTGTTCCAAAAAATAGAAATGGAAGGAAGACTTCCAAACTCGTTTTATGAGGCCACCATTACCTTGATCCCAAAACCAGACAAAGATCCCATCAAAAGGGGAATTACAGACCAATATCCTTGATGAACATGGATGCAAAAATTCTCACCAAAATACTAGCCAATAGGATCCAACTGTACATTAAAAGGATTATTCACCACGACCATGTGGGATTTATCCCTGGGCTGCAATGTTGGTTCGACATCTGCAAATCAATCAATGTGATACAATACATTATAAAAGAAAGAACAAGAACCATATGATCCTCTCAATAGATGCAGAAAAAGCATTTGACAAAGTACAGCATCCTTTCTTGATCAAAACTCTTCAGAGTATAGGGATAGAGGTTACATACCTTAATATCATAAAAGCCATCTATGAAAAACCTACAGCGAATATCATTCTCAATGGGGAAAAACTGAGAGCTTTTGCCCTAAGGTCAAGAACATGGCAGGGATGTCCACTATCACTGCTGCTATTCAACATAGTATAGAAGTCCTAGCCACAGCAATCAGACAACAAAAAGAAACCAAAGGCATCTGAATCAGCAAAGAAGAAGTCAAACTCTCACTCTTTGTAGATGATATGATAATTTATGTGGAAAATCCAAAAGACTCCACCCCAAAACTGCTAGAACTCATACTGGAATTCATAAAGTGGCAATATACAAAATCAATGCACAGAAATCAGTGGCATTCCTATACACCAACAAGACAGAAGAAAAAGACTTTAAGGAGTCGATCCCATTTACAATTGCACCCAAAACCATAAGACACCTAGGAATAAATGTAACAAAAGAGGAAAAGAATCTGTATTCAGAAAATATAAAATACTCATGAAAGAAATTGAGGAAGACACAAAGAAATGGAGAAACGTTCCTTGCTCATGGATTGGAAAAACAAATATGGTGAAGATGTCAATACTACCTAGAACAATCTACACATTTAATTCAATCCCTATCAAAATACCATCCACTTTTTTCAAAGCAATGGAACAAATAATCCTGAAATTTGTATGGAACCAGGAAAGACTCCGAATAGCCAGAGGAATATTGAAAAAGAACAGCAAAGCTGGTGGCATCACAATTCCAACTTCAAGCTCTAGTACCAAGCTGTCATCATCAAGACAGTGTGGTCCTGGCACGAAAACAGACACATAGATCAATGGAACAGAATAGAGAGCCCAGAAATGGACCCTCAACTCTATGGTCAACTCATCTTTGACAAAGCAGGAAAGAATGTCCAATGGAAAAAAAAGTCTCTTCAACAAATGGTGTTGGGAAAATTGGAAAGCCACATGCAGAAGAACGTAACTGGACCATTTTCTTACACAACACACAAAAATAGACTCAAAATGGTTGAAAGGCCTAAATGTGAGACAGGAGTCTGTCAACATCCTAAAGCAGAACAGAGGCAGCAACCTCTTCGACCTCAGCTGCAGCAACTTCTTCCTAGAAACATCCTCAAAGGCAAGGGAAGCAAGAGCAAAAATGAACTATTGGGACTTCATCAAGGTAAAAAGCTTTTGCATAGCAAAAGAAACAGTCACCAAAACCAAAAGACAACCGACAGAATGGGAGAAGATATTTGCAAATGACATATCAGATAAAGGGCTAGTACCCAAAATCTATAAAGAACTTATCAAACTCAACACCCAAAGAACAAATAATCCAATCAAGAAATGGGCAGAAGATATGAACAGACATTTTTCCAAAGAAGACATCCAAATTGTCAACAGACACATGAAAACGTGCTCAATAGCACTTGGCATCAGGGAAATCCAAATCAAAACCTCAATGAGATATCACCTCACACCAGTCAGGATGGCTAAAATTAACAAGTCAGGAAATGACAGATGTTGGCAGGGATGTGGAGAAAGCGGAATCCTCCTACAGTGTTGGTGGGAATGCAAGCTGGTGCAGCCATTCTGGAAAACACTATGGAGGGTCCTCAGAAAGTTGAAAATAGAGCTACTCTACGACCCAGCAATTGCTGGGTATTTACCCCAAAGATACAAATGTAGGCGTCCGAAGGGGTACATGCACTTCGATGTTTATAGCAGCAATGTCTACAATAGCCAAACTGTGGAAAGAGCCAAGATGTCCATCGACAGATGAATGGATAAAGAAGAAGTGGTACAATGGAATATTATTCAGCCATCAAAAGGAATGAAGTCTTGCCCTTTGCAATGACGTCAATGGAACTGGAGGGTGTTATGCCTAGCAAAATAAGTCAATCAGAGAAAGACATGTATCATATGATCTCACTGATATGAGGAATTCTTAATCTCAGGTAACAAACTGAGGGTTGCTGGAGAGTGGGGGGTGGGAGGGATGGGCTGGCTGGTGATAGACATTGGGGAGGGTGTGGTATGGTGAGCGCTGTGAATTGTGTAAGATTGTTGAATCACAGACCTGTACCTCTGAAACAAATAATACATAATATATTAAAGAAAAAAAAAAAAGAAGATAGCAGGAACCTAAAAATGAAGGGGGGGAAATCATAGGGGGAGACGAACCACAAGAGACCTTGTGAAACAAACTGAGGGTTCTAGAGGGGCAGTGGTGGGGGGATGTGTTGGCCTGGTGATGGGTATTAAAGAAGGCACGTACTGAATGGAGCACTTGTTGTTATACAAAAACAATAAATCGTCGAACACTACATCAGAAACTAATGATGTAATGTATGGTGATTAACGTAAGATAATAAATTAAATAAAATAAATTAAAAAAATTCTTGGACTCTTAGACTTTAATAATTGTATCACTGCCCCTTTCCCAAATAGTCCTTTTCCATCTAATAACCATTTCTTATTTCTCATCACTCAGCTCAGGAAACCTTCCTTGGCAGTCCTTGATCTTCCTGAACCTGACGTGAGTGTTACTCCTATTTGCTTTTGCAGAATTCTGGGCTTCCTTCTCCTGTAGAGTATTATCTTGTTGCTTTGAAGTGCTATTTTTACTTGTCTCCCTCCCTGCCAAGAATATGATTTTCATAGCTGAGAGAAATGTGATCTCTGGACCCACTACCTTGCATAGGGCTCAGGGTAGTTCTTAATTAACTATTGCAGAACAATTGAATGAATGAATGAGTTAGTTCCACACACATGTGTTATGAAGATTTTATTAGGTAGTGCATAAAAAAATATCCAGAACAGGGGTTCAATGAATGTAGTCAATAAAATGGGAGTTGATACGGAATGTAATCTTTTTCTTAAGCATTATATGTCTTTGATTCTGTGTGAGGAGACTCTTCATGAGTCCGAAGAAGTAGACATGCTCCAATCCATGATGCCAGAGTCTGGCAGAAAGGCTATTGTAAGGAAGGGATATGATTTGCAGAACTTAATCCTTTGTAAATATTTAATTCATTGATTTCAGCCCTGTTCTGGCACTCATAAATATGTCTATCAGGAAATTGTACTGGAGAATCTTTTATAAGGATTTCTCAGACTCTTTAAAAATGGGTAAGATTCTTTGTTGTTTCACTGATTCTTTTGGTTTGAAAAAAATTAAGCAACAAAGAATGTTTCTGATTGGATTCAAAGCATTATTTCTAGTAATACTTGTTATTTGTATTAGAGGACAGAGGATAAAGCAGCATACTTTATATTGTTCAAATTAGGGCCAGGACAGCGTGTGCTCTTTTAGTCACATTGCTAATTTGTTCTCTGATCATAAGCAAGGTACAAGCTACTTCACAGCTCTGGTTCTGTAAGGTATTGTTATGCACATTAGGAAATTTCCTTTCCTTTCCTTTTCCTTTCCTTTTCCTTTCCTTTCCTTTCCTTTCCTTCCCTTCCCTTCCCTTCCCTTTCCTTTCCTTTCCTTTCCTTTCCTTTCCTTTCCTTTCCTTTCCTTTCCTTTCCTTTCCTTTCCTTTCCTTTCCTTTCCTTTCCTTTCCTTTCCTTTCTTTCTTCTTCTTTTCTCTTTCTTGCCTGCCTGCCTTCCTCTCTCTCTCTTTCTTGCTTGCTTGCTTGCTTGCTTTCTCTCCCTTCTTTGTATTCTAGCAAGGAAACTGAGAATTGGAAGTATTCAAGCGTTCATTTTAGTGCACTAGGCTTCTGTATCAGCAATGAGAACATATCTAATTTAGAGGAAAGTAATTTTTACTGCTTTCTAGACATTTTTAAGAAATATATTTTCAATAAATCTCCATACTGAATTTTTATTCCATGGTTGTTCTTTTTTTTTTTTTTTAATCCCACAGTTTAAAAAAAAGTTTCTGGCACCCTTTCATAGCCATTAATGGCCTAGTAGTAACATTTATTAACTTCTTTACTGATGAAAAGAATCAATGAATAAATGTCACATCAGAATTGCTAAATTTCAGAAAGTTGCTTTTCTCTGCAGTCTTTTCTCTGGTAGGGTGACTGACCCCTTATGTTGTCCCATTTAACATGACAGCATTATGGTGTAGACAAATCAAGTCAACATGGAGAGAAAGATCAGTACTTGATAGAACACCAAACAGTTGAATGCCAGAGCAGAAGGTAAGGCCAGAAAGTTGTCAAATGATAACAGTACAATTCTGTGCCATGTCTCCTTGCCTGGCAGTACCTGGGGCCAGAGAACACAATGGCAGAACTTCCACAGACTCCCAATTCTATACAGAATCTATAACAAGTGTCCTTTGACAAGGCCAAATCCTAAGCAGTATTTCACATCTCACCTCCTTCTATTTGAGATGGAACATAGGAAATAATTTTCCAACTCCAAATTTCTCAGACTTTCCTTGTCTTTTCCTCTTGGGTTGCTGGCTGCAATTATAACTCCATCCCACAAGTGGTAACATCGACATTATCTGCACATGTTTCATTGCCACTGTGGATCCTCTAGCTACCAACTGCTATTATTGAAAATGTGGGCTGCTGGAGGAGTAGTGCTTGGCATCCCTCAGGATAGCAGTCAAGGCATCACCTTCAAAATCCAACTGCGTCTCCTATTTTATAGCACCTTTCTTTCTATCACCCTTGACTTAATCAAGCTCAAAGGGAATCCTTTCTCCATCTTGCATCTCTGTGATCTTCTCTGGCAATTCCAATGGGAAAACACTGCTAAATTTAACATAGTTTCTTGGGAAGCTCTACTATCTGATCAACTAGGAAAAGTAAAAGCTGTCAAAACAAACATGGAGACCCACCCTCTATCTTAGAACACTCTATGGTGAGATTAGTATCTTCACAGGGAAGACCCTATTTATTTCTGGGAAAGGTACTTGAAATGGCTTCTTCTTGGACAAGGGAAGAAACCAGGAAAACTCCATAAAGACCTAATGCAGCCTATCCTCCTGTTCCAGGGAGTTTGTTCAGGATCTGTCTTCCAAACACTTGTTCTGTACTTGGGTTCATTCTGTCTTGGTCAAACTCGTTAAGAATGATGATGTGTTTGGATAATCTGCCTAACTAGTCATTTTGTGTGTGCGTGCCAATATACTCTCTTTGCTTGGCCCCCTTAGGCTTTGTGCACCCCAGATCACACAGGAGTGTGGTGCCTCAACATGAGTCATACCAGGGCTTCTTGCTTATAACACTGTGCACCATCAATGTCTCCAGAAACCCACTGAAGTGGAGGAGATCCAACATGTTAGGTGATAAATGATTAGTAGAAAGTGGAAATATTAGTAGGAAATGGAAATATCCCTTGTCTCAGAAGTTCAGAGATGAGTAATGGGCCCTCAGAAAAACAATCCCAGATTGTGTGTTATTTGAGTTAATAATTTATATTTTAAAAGTTTCAGTGCTTTCTTTCCCACACTTTTTAGTAATGTATAATTTATGTACAGAAACAATTATCTTCTTTATTATAAAATTCCCTGAGTCTTGAAAATTGTATGTGATTGTGTAATCACCACCATAATCAAGATATAGAATAGCTCCATCAACCCACAAAATTCCCTGGTGCCCCTTTATAATCAGCTTCTTCCTTCACCCCAGACTCTGGCAACCATTGATCTATTTTCTTTCCCTACAATACTGACTTTGCAAAACTGTAGTAAAAATGGAAGCACATAGAATGTTGCATTTTGGAACTGGCTTCTTTTGCATAATTATTGGAGATTCATACATTTTGTTGCATGTATCCATTGTTCATTCTTATTAACAAATAGTATTCCATTATAAGTTTGCACCACAGTTTGTTCATCCATTCCCCAGTTCAGTGACATTTGAGATGTTTCTAGTTTGGCAATTAAAAATAAAGTAATTTTTAACATTCACATACAGATTTTTGTGTGAACAATTTTCATTTCACTTGGGAAAATATGTAGAAGTGGAATTGCTGGGACATATGGTAAATATCTGTTTAATTTTATAAGAAACTGCCAAATTATCTTCCCAAGTGGTGGTACCACTCTTTCTTCCCACTAGCCATGCACTACAGTTTTGGATGCTCTGCATGCTCACCACCTTTAGATACTGTCAATTTCTTTTTATTTATTTATTTTTCCCATCAACTCTTTTTTATTGAAATATACTTGATATATAACATTGTATAAATTTAATGTGTACATCATGTTAACTTGATATATTTATATAGTGTAATATGATTCCCATTGTAGTAATAATTAGCAGCATTATCACATTACATTATCATCTTTTTGTTTTAGTGTTTAGAATAATTAAGTTCTAGTCTCTTTATAGAGACTAGATGATTATAATACAATATGATTATTGACGATTATAATATAATATTTTGTGTCTATATTCACCAATGTACAATAGAGATACTGTACATTAGATCTCTAGGACTTATTTACTACCCATTGCAAATTTGTACACTTAAATAACATATGTATAATCCCCATTCATCATCCCCTGGTAAACACCAATTTTTACTCTCATCTTTATGAGTTTGATTTTTTTATACTCCACAGGTATGAGAGATCATATAGTAATTGTCCATCTCTGTCTGTCTTATTTACTTAGCATAATGTGCTCAAGATCCACCCAGGTTGTTGCAAATGGCAGGAGGTCCTTCTTTCTCATGGCTGAATAATACTGCTTTGTATATATATACAACATATTTTGTTATCTATCCATCCTTTGATTAACACTTAAATTTTTTCCATACCTTAGCTACTGTGAATCATGCTGCAACAAACATGGGAGTATTTTCACTTCCCCTGGGTATACACCCAGAAATGATATTGCTAAATCACATGGAGGCTCCACTTTCAATTTTTTGAGGAACTCCATATTGTTTTCCATAGTTTAACCAATTTACATTCCTTCAAACAGTGTACAAATGTTCCCTTATCTCCACGTCCTTGCCAACACTTGTTATCTTGTTTATTATAGCCATTCTAATAGGTATGAGTTGATATCTGATTGTGGCTTTGATTTGCCTTGACCTAAGGATTAGTGGTGCTGAGCACCTTTTGTGTATCTGTTGGCCATTGGATGTCTTTTTTGGAAAAATGTCTATTTAGTTCCTCTGCCCAATTTTTTTTACCACCCCCTTTCTCTGCCCATTTTTTAAATGAGATTATTTTGGGGTTGTTGGTGTTACTGAGTTGTAGGAATTCTTTATATATTTTGAATATTAAGATTAAAATTTTAAAAATTAAAAATAAAACACCCATGTGATTCAGTGGTTTCACTCCTGGGTACATATCCAAAGAAAATGAAACATTCCCATGTCCATTTCAGCACCACTCACAATAGCCAAGGATTGCAAACAATTCAATTGGATATTAATCCCTCACCTGATATATAGTTCTCTCCCATTCTGAAGTTTATCTTTTCATGTTGTTAATTATTTCTTTTACCCTTCAGAAGCTTTTGTTTTGTTTTGTTTTTGTTTTCATTTAAATTCTAGTTAGTTAACATATAGTGTAATATTAGTTTCAGGTATAAAATATTCAATACTTCTATACAACACATGGTGCTCATCACAAGTGCACTCCTTAATTCCCATCACCTATTTTATCTATCCCCCTGACCACCTCCTCTCCAGTAACCCTCAATATGTTCTCTATAGTTAAGACTTCCATTTCTTAGTTTGCCTCTCTCTTTCTTTTTCTCCCCCCTTTGTTCATTTGTTTTGTTTCTTAAATTCCACATATGAGTGAAATCACTGGCATTTGTCTTTCTCTGACTCCTTTCACTTGACATAATGCTCTCTAGGTCCATCCATGTCATTGCAAATGGCAAGATTTCATTTCCTTTTTCATGGCTAGTATTCCTCTGTGTGTGTGTGTGTGTGTGTGTGTGTGTGTGTGTATCATCTCTGATTTATTCATTCATCAGTTGATGGACTTGGGCTGTTTCATACTTTGGCTATTGTAGATAATGCTGCTATAAACATTGGGGTACATCTATCCCTTTGAAGTAGCATTTTTGTATCCTTTGGGTAAATACCCAGTAGTGCAATTGCTGGGTGATGATAGGGTAGTTCTATTTTTAACTTTTTGAGGAACCTCCATAGTGTTTTCCAGAGTGGTTGTACCCAGGTGCATTACCAACAGTGCAAGAAGGTTCCCCATTCTCCACATCCTCACCAACATCTTTTGTTTCTTGTGTTGTTAATTTTAGCCAATCTGACAGGTGTGAGGTGAAATCTCATTGTAGTTCTGATTTGTATTTCCCTGATGATTAGGGATGTTGAGCATCGTTTCATGTGTCTGTTGGCCATCTGGATGTCTTTGGAAAAATGTCTATTCATGTTTTCTGTCCATTTTTAATTAGATTAGTCATTTCTTGAGTATTGGGTTTCATAAATTTTTTATATACTTTGAGTACTAACTCTTTATCAGATATGTCATTTGCAAATTTCTTTTCTTAATTTTATTTTATTATGTTATGTTAGTCACCATACAATACATCATTAGTTTTTGATGTGGTGATTCACGATTCATTGTTTTTGTATAACACCCAGTGCTCCATACAGTACATGCCCTCCTTAATACCCATCACCGGGCTAACCCATCCCCCACCCCCCTCCCCTCTAGAACCCTCAGTTTGTTTCTCAGAGTCCATAGTCTCTCATGGTTCATCTCTCCCTCCGGTTTCCCTCCCTTCATTTTTCCCTTCCTTCTCCTAATGTCCTCCATGCTGTTCCTTATGTTCCACAAATAAGTGAAACCATATGATAATTGACTTTCTCTGCTTGACTTGTTTCACTTAGCATAATCTCCTCCAGTCCCATCCATGTTGATGTAAAAGTTGGGTATTCATCCTTTCTGATGGTTAAGTAATATTCCATTGTATATATGGACCACATCCTCTTTAGACATTCATCTGTTGAAGGGCATCTCAGCTCTTTTCACAGTTTGGCTATTGCAGACATTGCTGCTATGAGCATTGGGGTGGCAGAAGAGTAGGGACCCTATTCCAACCAGTCCCCGGAATTGAGCTGGATATCTACCAGACAACTCAACACCCACAAAATCAGCCTGAGATGTAAGAAGATAGATCTGGATATCTACAAACAGAATATCACAGGTGTTTGGTTTTGAGGTATGAAGTGGGGAGCTGTGATTCCACAGGCAGTTATTGGAGGATAAACAGCAGCAGGAGGGAGCCTGGCCATGCAGATCCTACACCGCCAGTGAGAAATAACCTCCTGCGCAGGGGATGGGGCACAGACTCGCAGACCAGTAGTGACAGGGAAAGGACTTTAGGGCAGACCCCCAATGGAAACCAGAGTGGTGGGGCCACACGTGCAAACTGGAGGTGGCTGGTAGTTTTAGAAGCACAAAGGGAAGAGACGTGTCCCAACCTGGAGGCGAGGACTGGGAGCACTGCTGAGGGGCACACAACCCAGGATGATGCAGTTTATAGCAGCACAGACAGTAACAGAGATAGTGTGGCCTGGAGAGCTCATTGAAGAACAGACTGTGATCTCTCTGCTCTGAGGCAGAGGGTTGGAAACAATCTCTTCTGCTCTGACTCTCTGAAGAGATGCAGAAAGCCGCCAGGGAAAGCCTCCAGAGAACAAAAGTCCCAAAAAACCGGTTTTCACTGAGCCCATCCCCCACCACAGGGGGCAAGGCAACTCTGTCCAAACAGAGTTGCCTGAGTAACAGCACGGCAGGCCCCTCCCCAAAAAGACAGGCTGGGAAAACAAGAGGCCAGCAACCCTAAGGTCCCTATAAAACAGGTGCATCTTGCTTGGGTTGTGGTCAATAATTTGGACTCTATACATTCCCTCAACCACCCCTCAACAGAATGACTAGGAGGAGGAACCCCCAAAATAGGAAAGACTCAGAGATTATGACTTATGCTACGGATTTACAAATGGTTTCAGATATAACCAAGATGTCGGAGATGGAATTCAGGCTAGCAATCTGGAAGACAATAGCTAGAATGGAGAAATCAATTAATGGCAACATAGAATCTCTAAGGGCAGAAATGAAAGCTGAATTGGCAGAACTTAAAAATGCTATCAATGAGATCCAATCTAATCTAGATAATCTAACAGCTAGGGTAAGTGAGGCAGAAGAACGAATTAGTGACCTGGAAGACAATTTAATAAATAAAAAGGGAAAAGAGGAGGCCAGGGAAAAACAATTCAGAATCCACAAAAATAGAATCAGAGAAATAAGTAGCACCATGAAACGTTCCAATGTCAGAATTATTGGAATCCCAGAGGGGGTAGAGAGAGAGAGGAATAGAAGATATATTTGAGCAAATTGTAGCTGAGAACTTCCTTAATCTGGGGAATGAAACAAACATTTTTGTCCTAGAGGCAGAGAGGACCCCTCCCAAGATCAAGGAAAATAGGCCATTTGCAAATTTCTTCTCCCATTCAGTAGGTTGCCTTTTAGTTTTGTTGATTGTTTCCTTTGTTGTGCAGAGGCCTTTTATTTTGATGAAGTCCCAGTAGTTTATTTTTGCTTTTTTCCCCCTTGTCTCAGGAGACATACCTAGAAAGAAGTTGCTATGGCTGATGTCAAAGTGGTTACTGCCTCTCTTCTCCTCTAGGATGTTATGGTGTCAAGTCTAACATGTAGGTCTTTAATGCATTTTGAATTTATTTTTGTGTATGATGTAAGAAAGTAGTCCAGTTTCATCTTCTGCATGTAGCTGTCCAGTTTTCCCAACACCATTTGTTGAAGAGACTTTTTTTCCCCATTGGATATTCTTTCCTGCTAGGTCAAGGATTAATTAACCATATAGGTGTTGGTTAATTTCTGGATTTTCTCTTCTGCTCTACTGGTCTATATGTTTATGTCTGTGTCAGTATCATACTGTTTTGATCACTACAGTTTTGTAATATGGCTTGAAGTCCAGAATTGTGATGCCTCTAGCTTTGCTTTCTTTTTCAAGGTTGCTTTGGCTATTTGGGGTCTTTTGTTATTCCATACAAATTTTAGGATTATTTGTTCTAGTCCTGTGAAAAATGCTATAGCATTTTGGTAGGGATCACATTAAATGTGTAGACTGCTTTGGGTAGTACAGACATTTTAACAATATTTCTTCTTCCAATCCATCAGCATGGATTGTTTTTCCATTTCTTTGTGTCATCTTCACTTTCTTTCATCAGCATTTTATAGTTTTCAGAGTAAAGGTCTTTCACCTTTTTGGTTAGATTTAACCTAGATATCTTATTGTTTTTGGTGCGATTATAAATTGATTGATTCCTTAATTTCTCTTTCAGCTATCATTTTCTTTTAAAATTTTAGTTGCTCTGGGGCACTTGGGTGGCTCAGTTGGGTAAGTGTCTGACTCATGATTACTGCTCAGGTCATGATCTCAGGGTTGTGGGATCAAGCCCCACAATGGGCTCTGTGTCAAGGTTGAGTTTGCTTGAGATTCTGTCCCTCTGCCCTTTCCCACCCGCTGTGTGCTGTCTCTCAAATAAATGAATAAATCTGTAGAAAAAATAAAAGTAAAATAAAATTTATGTTGCTTATTTAAATTCTAGTTAATTAACATCCAGCATAATATTAGTTTTAAGTGTACAGTATAGTGATTCAACACTTCCATACAACACAGAGTGCTCATCACAAGTGCATTCCTTAATCCCCACCACCTATTTAACCCATCCCCCCCACCTTCCCTCTGGCAACCATCAGTTTGTTTTCTATTGTTAAGAGTCACTTACTTGATTTGCCTCTCTCTCTCTTTTTTCTTTGTTCATTTGTTTTGTTTCTTAAATTCCACATATGAGTGAAATCACATGGTATTTATCTTTCTCTAACTGACTTATTTCGCCTAGTATAATACCTTCTAGTTCCATCCACATCATTGCAAATGGCAAGATTTCATTCTTTTTGCTGGCTATTATTCTATTGTGTGTGTGTGTGTGTGTGTGTGTGTGTGTGTGTGTGTGTGTGTGTATCACTGTTGATGGGAATGCAAAATGGTACAACTACTCTGAAAAATAGTATGGAGGTTCTTCAAAAAGTTCAAAATAGAACTCTACCATATGATCCAGCAATTACACTACTAGGTGTTTACCCAAAGGATACAGAAATACTGATTTGAAGGGATGCATGCATGCTGATGTTTATAACAGCATTGTCAACAATAGCCATATTTTGGAAAGAACCTAAATATCCATAGCCTGATGAATGGATAAAAAAGACACATACATACATACACACACAGGTGTATATATACCATCAAAAAATTGGTAGACCTGATACAGGAATTCTGCAAAGTCACAGGATTTAACTTTTAAAATAATTTAAGACTTAGAGAAAATTTGCAAGAGTCATATAAAAGAACGAACATACACATTTTATTCAGATTCTGCAATTAACATTTTACCACATTTGCTTTATTATATTATCTCACTATATATATATGCATATATGTACAATCATGTGTATGTATGTGGTTGTGTGTACATTTTTAAGATCTGTTTAAGATCTAATCATACATTACTTAGTAATTAGTAATGAGTCATCATATATTTTCAGTCTTCTTCAATCTAAAATTGTTCTTTTGGTCTTTTATGACCTTGACATTTTTTAAGAGTGCATAGCACTTATTTTGTATTTTGTTTGATGTTTCTAATGATTAACTGTTGATTTTACATTTTCTGTCAGAAATACCACATAAGTTTTTTTTTCCCCAGTGCATTATAGTAGGAACATTGTATTGATTTGTGTAATTTGTGTTGAAATTAACATTGATCACTTAATGTGGTGTCTATTATATTTCTCCATTGTAACTTTATATTTTCTCTTTTTAAAAGTAATGAATACCTTATGAGGAGATCCTTTGAGACTGTCAATATCCTGTTACTCTTCTAATGCTAATTCACTAGTGTTAGCATCCAGTGATGATTTACATTGGAATCAATTGGAATCAATTACTACTACGGTGGTTGCTAATTGGTCATTTTCTAACTCCATTATTCTTTCCTCAATTATCAGTTGGCATTCTAATACAAAAAAAAAAAAAAGCTTTCCCTTCTCTTTAATTAATTTATTAATTTGTTTACATCCTTTTTTGCTCTTATGTTCTTATTCTATTCCATAGATTACAATCTCTTATTTGGGATGTTCAACCTGTCACAGATTTGGCCAGTGAAAGCTTCTTCATTCTGGCTCCTGATTTTTTAGATACATCTTTGTAATTCTTTAAAGACCCCCCTTTTTTCCCACAAGATGATCCAGAATCCTACTTTTTCAACCTCAGTTCTAGAATTACCTATTTCTCTGAAAGCCTTCTTTCATTTTTAATTAATTATTTTTGGTAGTTATTTTAGGTTAGAAATGATGATTTTTGTGTAAGACTGATGAATCACAGACCTGTACCTCTGAAACAAATGATACATTATATATTAAAAAATAAAAAGAAGATAGTAGGAAGGGAAAAATGAAGGGACGGAAATTGTAGGGGGAGATGAACCAGGAGAGACTATGGATTCTGAGAAACAAACTGAGGGTTCTAGAGGGGAGGGGGTGGGGGGATGGGTTAGCCTGGTTATGGGTATTAAAGAGGGCATGTACTGCGTGGAGCACTGGGTGTTATATGCAAACAATGAATCATGGAACACTACATCAAAAACTAATGATGTAATGTATGGTGATTAACATAACATAAAATAAAATTTAAAAAAATAAAAAAGAAGAAAACAGTGTGAATAACATAAAAAAAGAAATGATGATTTTGTGCATGGGGAGTTCACTGTTACTACATTGTGCCTGTTCATAGTTTCTTCTCTCAACAAACAGAGATAGGGTGTATAAGTATGCTACACACACATGCACATTTCTATGCATCTGTCTATATATCTACTTATATATCTTTTATATCAGTTATAAAATAATTAAGTCACAGGGATGAAAAGTACAGCATGGGTAATACAGTCAATAAGATTGTAGTAAATTTATATGGTGACAGATTTTAACTACACTTACCGTACTAAAAATTTTGTAATGTATATAATTGCCAAAATGTATACCTGAAACTAACATAATATTGTATGTCAACTTTACTTCAATAAAAAATAACATATGTCTATTTTGGTACCTCCATTTCCATTTCAACATCACATAATTCATTCTCCTGTTCTCTCTTCTGTAGTCTAACACTTTTTCCCGAGCAGTAAGAAACCTAAACTATACTTAACACAAGATAATTATTATTTCCTGAGTCCTGAATATACCTAAGGTAGTTTCAGAATTGCTTATACATACCACTGAGAAAAACACCTCCACTAACAAGAGTTTAATGCTCATTTGTAGTTTTTTTGCCTTTAGCCTGAGGATATAATGTCAAACTACTGGGTCAAAAAAAGCAATCATTTTCCTTCTTTTTTAAATGTGGTTATTCATTTCATTTTAAAAATGTTAATATTAGAATATCTATGATTTTGGGGGGTTACTCAAAATCAAGTTAGTTAACATATAGTGTATTATTAATTTCAGATGTAGAACTTTGTGATCCATCAATTGCATACAACACCCAGTGCTCATTACATCAAGTGTCCTCCTTAATGTCCATCACCCAGTTACCCCATCTGCACACCCACCTCCCCTCCAGTAACCCTCAGTTTGTACTTTATAGTTAAGAGTCTCTTATGGTTTGTCTCCCTCTTTGTCATTTTTTTTTTTTTGAGAGAGAGAAAGAAAGGGAGAGAGAGAGAGAGAAGAAGGGCAGAAGGAGAAGAAGAAAAAGAATCCCAAGCAGGCTCCATGTCCAGCGCAGAGATGAATAAGGGGCTCTATCTCATGACCCTGGGATCATGACCTGAGAGTTGGATGCTTAACCGACTGAGCCACCCAGGCACTGCAGTGTGGTTATCCATTTCAATTAGATTAAATTATTTATGTTTGTATGTTATTTTAAAATTTACCCCATCTTTATGGATTTTTTCTATCTATTATCCATCTATCATCTATCATCTGTCTCTCTATCTATCATCATCAATCATCTATCATCGATCTATCATCTATGTATCATCAATCATCTATCATCTATTTATCTATTATCTATCTATCTATCTATCTATCTATCTATCTATCTATCTACCTACCTACTTATCATCATCTATCATCTATCTTTCTGAGTACATGAAACTTTAACATGGTCCCAAAAGTCATAACTCTGCAATGATATATACTCAGAGCCCTGTCACTCTCTTGCCATATATTCCTTACTATCCTCATCCTATTCCTAGTATGGATCCTGTAAGTAATCAATCTCATTAGTTTTTGGTTTATCCTTTCTATATTTATTTTTTCATAAATGATCAGATACATGGAGAAGACATTTTGGCTACACATTTAATACTTTTATTACGTCTCTTTCTTCTTCAAGAAATGGAACTCTATAGAATTAATACATTTTTTTCTTGTGTGAATTTACTATGACATATATACTGTTCTTGAGATATTTTAAGCTTTTATTTAATATAGAATTAATGCATAAAGTAGCAAACTATATATATGTATAACATCTAATGGCTAAGGTCATGATTATTCTTGGTTATCTCTATGCTTTCTTTCATTTATTGTATTAATTCTGCATCATTTTCTTTTTTTTAAAGATTTTTTTATTTATTTGACAGAGAGAGACACAGCAGGAGAGGGAACACAAGCAGGGGGAGTGGGAGAGGGAGAAGCAGGCTTCCCACTGAGGAGGGAGCCCGATGTGGGACTTGGTCCCAGGACCCTGGGATCATGACCTGAGCCGAAGGCAGACGCTTAATGACTGAGCCACCCAGGCACCCAATTCTGCATCATTTTCTAAGCTACTTTGCTTTTACTTCCCATGTGACTGACAGTTGAGTGTGTGTGTGTATCTATACCTATACCTGCATCTATATCTATGTCTAGTTTAGAATATACCTACCTCAGTCAGAGAGACTGGCATTTTTATTGCACTTTTTTCTGTTCTTGTTTGGAATTGCACTAATCTAGAAAATGTACAAAATTCAGGAAGGGCTAGTCTTTGCAAATGTCCCTGATGTCTGCCTTTGGTTGTTTTCTGTAAAATGCCTCCTACTTCGAGAGCAGTTTAGAATGGAGGGAGAATTATCTGACAACTGACAAGAGATTTAGCCTTTTTGACCAGAGTTTGTATCCCAAGAATGTTTAAAACCTTATGTGGATTTTTAAAATGAGTAAACTGAGGCTCAGAGAGGAGGAAAATTTTGTCTGTGATGTTTTTCTTTGTTTGCCAGTTGCCCCTCACTTTGGACTGCATGAATGGCATGAATGGTGGGGAATAAAGTAAAAAGAAGGGATAGGACAGATATTTCAGATTCCCTTCTAAGCCATTTAATCTAGTTTCCTAGAGCAGGAAAGAAGGAGCTAGGATGGAGCTGAAGATAAATATTGACAGAGCATCTGCTGTATGACATGAACACCTTGTTGTTTTAACTGTCACCAGTTTGTACACACCTTTCCTGTTATCCAGAATGTTCCCTTCCTGTAGCTGCCTGAGAAACTGTGATGTATCTCCCAAAAACTTGCTAAGACCCCATCTACCATCTGAAACAGTCTTAGGTTCATTTAAAACAGTAAATAAATCTACCTTTAATAACATGTCAAATAAAATATATTACTCTTGTCTTTTAACAGATGTGGGCAGTATGACTCAAAAACGTTGATGATTTCTTCAGTCAACAAAACTGTATAATGGCTTGCTAACATTCATGCTTTCACCTTTCTGACTTTTTGTATCACACCAATCAGGACACCTCTCTTTCTGCATGAATCATATTGCATTTCAATTATGTGATTTTAATTCCATCTCATGTATTATTCTATGAACTCCTGGATACTCAAAGACTTATTTGTGTTTAATAACTTTTTGAACTAAACAGTGTTTCTGAGACTCCTGAAAAGCTAAGGTGTGCAAGAGGGTGAAACTACTACCAATGGTTAGTTTTAGGAATTGTTTTCCTCTTTATTATGTCATTTTTACATTAGATATGCTTGTTTTTCTTTTGTTTATTTTTCTAAATACCATGTGAAAACTATTTACAGAGATTTTAGGAACTCTATACAAAATTTCTCTGACTTTGAATTTGCCTTCTGGGTTTGATTCTGTGGGAGCAGTTCTCTCTGCCAGTCACACTTACCTAACATCAGAATCATAAGTACTTTGTTTCTTCAGTTTGAAGGAGAGTATTTTTTGCCCTCTGCAGTGTGTGTGTATGTATGTGTTTTCTCTCAAACTCACCACAGAATGCTGATAATCATTCTTTGCTTATGATCTTTTACCTGCTGTGCAAAACTTAGGAACAGCTTGACGGATCCTCTCACCAACTACATGCCCTCATTAATTATGGTAATTCTGTAGATTATTAGATGCCCCATGATATCTAGTGATTTATTGAGGGGAAACCCGTACAAATTCTTGGTTAATTTGGGAATGTAGACAACATAACTCATGTGGACTTCCTCATTAGGACTGGGGCAATGGAAAAACTTGTAATAAGTAAGAAGTAGGATGAGACCATGAAAGAGCACTAGAGTGTGAATGAAAGGAACTATATTCCAATCTCTGTTTTCATGCTTACCTGCTTGATAACCTTGAACAAGTGCTACAACCTACTTGGTCATGGTTACCTAGCAGGTAAGCACAGAATTGTATATTAGAGCTCTCATCTGTACAATGGATTAAAAACTTCTACTTTTCCATCCCTTCAGAGATGATGTATATGTCAAATGAAGTGGTATCTAGCAATTCATTCATTTCTTCACTCATTCATTCATTCTTTCATTCATCCCATACACATTTATTGAGCTAGGGCTACTAAAATCTATAAGATGCCCCTGATCTCAAAGTGGGGGAGAAAAAACAAGTATCAGTAACATAGTAACAGTTTGGGCAATTCTGTATGTAAGAGCACTTTTTAAATTTAACTGCCAAAGAAATTGAAATTGCCTCTCCTTTCTTAAAAAATGAGATTACCATTCATTCAGTCGTACAAACTGAAAACTTAAGGGTTATCTGACTCTCCTGACTTCCTCATAACCATCTATACCATCAAATAAGGAAATCCTGTTGACTCTCCCTCATTAATCATTTGCAAATATATCTATTTATCTCCATCCCATTTCTATCTTACTGGTGCTCTCCCCTGGGTTACCACAAAATTCTCTTCACTGACTTATCTGCTGCTTATTCCCACCATTCCATTCTTCTTGTGGAACCTAGATGATCTTTCTAGAAACAAACATGTTTTTGTCACTCCCCTGCAAAAATTTTTCAAATAAACAACACTATTTTGTCTGTAGAATAAAATCTAAGCTCCTTAACAAGGATCAAAATCTTTTTCATAGCTCTTTTGTATCTGCTGTCAAAGCACTCAATATTTTCTCATCATTTCCACTACTCTTCCCCTCAAATACTATATGAACTCTTTGAGGGATCATCCTTGTATTTCTTATTGTTGTATTTCTAACAACTAGCATGGTTTTTATCTTTGGTATGTACTCAATAAACCCTTGTTGCACGGATGGGTTTCCTTCCAGTTTTTTGTAGAATTGTTCCTTAGGTGTGTTGAATTAAAGTGATTTCCTGAGCTGCTGCCACTTTTTCTGTCTCTACTGGTGACTGGGATTCAAGCCATGGAAAGAATAATAGGATTCAATAATATTTTATTTTAAATGACTTGATACTTTCAGGTGCATAATCTGTACATTGTTATACCAATAAGAAAGCAGACACATTTTATATGTTCTATGTCTCACATGATAGTGGGAAGCTTAAACATTAATTTGTGAAAGTACATTAAAATTCAAGAGCTCTAAAATGTTAAAACATTATTAAAATTATTATTATATACTTCAGTCATGTGATATATTTTAGAAATATGACTAAAATTTATAGTTTATTCATATGGTTGTTGCTGTTGATTTTATACTATTTGTTAATAGTATACTCTTTGTTCTGATGATAGCAAGTTCCCCAATATTCCTCTAATATATGTAAAAATATGCATTGTTAATTTAAACAGGACATGATGAGTCAGCACATACAATAACTTTATTGATTCTTTTAAGCTGTTGCTGGATAATGTATTTAACAAATTTATAGCACCTACTACCACATGCTAAGCCAGCTGCCTTATACCAATAAAGATCAAGTTAAGAAAATTGAGCAAAATGATTAAACTGCTGAAATACACAAGAACAGTATTAATAAACTTATTGTGCTGATATTAAATGAGCTGCAGCTATTTTCAGTGTCCAGAACTGTTTGGCACACAGTGATTTAAAATCATTACAAATGTTTAAGCATTCCTTTTCCTAACAGGGCAATACATATGAGAGGATCTTTAGTGTTGTCCTTCCCTTTTTTCTATTTTTTAAAGTTAATACCTCTTCTTAGGATCCTTTCTTGGTAGTTCCCTCCCTCTTGCAACCTTTTCACCTAAGACTGGCATTGGAGACTTTCTCTTTCCTTTCACTTACTCTAGGCATTTTGTTACCATAAGGCTTGCTACATTTACTGAAATTACTTATATGGCTGCCATTCTTTCTCACTAGAATGAAGGTAGACAATGTATCATTTTTCACGTTTTTTATATATATTAAATTTGAGATGTTGCTCAATGAAAATCATTGTGAGATTTGGGGCATGTAAAGTGATACAGAAGCAGATTATCAATAGAAGGGCCTGCAAAATCAAAATGGAACACAAGAAATTAACTACTTCATATCAACTTTATTTGACAGATAATTGATACATGGGTTATAAAAATAGACTCAAACCAGAGTTAATTATCTTCCCAAATTGATGCTTATACTTTGAAGAAGATATTTACATTTTGTGGTATATTGCTTTTTTGTCAATAAAATATCAATAGACAAAAACACAAAGTTGTTTTTTTCAATACATAGCAAGTTCCCACAATACCACGGGATTTGTCTGTAAACTGGATTAAAGGGTAGGGCAGAAGTTAGAAATCATTTTAATACAATCATTTAATACAGAAAGTAGAGGGACATTATCATGCATTAGAAAGAATGTGGGATGTGTCTAGCAAAATGTTGCTGTGGCCTAGTTCAAAGAGGTTGCTGCCTGTGTTCTCCTCTAGGATTTTGATGGATTCCTATCTCACATTTAGGTCTTTCATCCATTTTGAGTTTATTTTTGTGTATGGTGGTCCAGTTTCATTCTTCTGGTGTTATATGCAAATGATGAATCACTAAATTCTGCCCCTGAAACTAATAATACAGTGTATGTTAGCTAAATTGAATTTAAATAAAGAATTTAAAAAAAAGAGTGTGTGTTATAGTCTCACAGATCTGAACTGTAGCTTGTGAAATGAGAGAGACCCTTGCTTTCAAATCATGATTCTGCCACTCACTAGCTTTGCAATGTAGGGGTAATAATTAAAGTTTCTGAGGGGATGAAGATAATAATATTCAGACCAGTTTTTCAGATATGAATAAATAACAATAAAGAAAACAATATCTAACATTCATTATGCTCTTATAATTTGTTTGCCCCTGGGCAGTGTTTCTTACACATGAGTCAATTTAATCTTCACAACAACCTGATGTGAATTTTGTATTATTCACTTTTTAAAGATAAATAAACAGAGATTCAGAATGGTTAAGTGACTTATCCAAATGTGAACAGCTAGTAAGTGACAGATCAAGATGAGAGTTCAGGACTGTATGACTTCATCGTCAATAGCCCTGATCAACATGGCATGTGGGTAAACAATATTGCAGACTCTCAATAAATGATGACTAATGTTATGATTATACATTTACAATTGCTGAGTAGGAAACATAGGCACCATTTGGCTTTCCTTCTAGCCATAAACCACTACTTACAGATTTTTAGAAAAAAATCCTCCATTTTTTTATGAACTTCCATCATCACTTGGTGAGATTCATGGATAAAGAATGTTATCATTATAAAAACATTGAATTGAAATCAGAGGTTACAGGGTTTTAGATTAACTTTGCCAAAAATACCTGAATTCTTGATGAGTTCATTGGCTCGAAGTCCTAGTCTCAAAGCAGAAACACCTTATATTGAGACTTGTAGTTCATTGGTTTCAGACTATTTGTGTTTGAATGTGTTGAGGCACAAAACCATTTGCCCTTCCTTTCAACCACATTCTACATGCTAAAATATAGGCCATTTTTGTTTACAGAATTCAGAGAACTGATGGCACCTGCCTGATTATTCAAGGTGGATGACCTTGAAATTGATCAATGTCCAATGAGTTATTAAAAATTGAGCAATGATTGGTGGCAGCAAGAGCAAATACAATTTACACTCATGATATCTAAATTATAAATTCAATTGTATTGACTTGGCACAATTCCCTAAGTCACCAAGCGGATTGCTAAAGGATAGGATTTAGGATAAGGGTAAGCCTATAAATTGGGTTTGAGGGCCCTCAGAGACATTTGGGAGGGTATTCAAGAAATTTGCATTTTATCAGTTGAGTAATTCAGAAACTCTAAAACCAATTTATGAAAGCCAAGAAGAGCAGGACTTTCAAAAAAGTTGCATTATGGTTTGTCATTTTTTACCGATTGAATTCAACTCTAGCAGCATGGATAAACATGTAGGTACTAGACTAAGAGAGAGGAGATACTAGTTTAATTTCATGATCTACCAAAAAGTACGTGACTTTGGGCAAATGACTTCACTTTTCTAGATCTGATAGTCCTTTCTTAAGAATTAGGACATTTCTGGATCATCTTTAAGATCCTTTTTCAGTAGCAAAATCTGAAATTCCCTCAACTCTGGTAGGAATCCTGGAGAACTTTCACCCCTTGTTTCCAGAAAACATACATTCTGTAACATCCAGAATAGAACTGAGCTCAATGTTAAGTAGACTTTCTTAATGAGGAGCACTTTTTAAAACTTAGGGACAATTTACAGATAAACTGTTTAGCCAAACTTACTGTACATAATGGGGGTTCCTCTTTATGACAGGAGAGACATAATGAAGGCAAATTGAACTGAATAAATGAATAGTGAATTAAGTTAGTTAATTATATCACATTCTGGCTCAGACTAGATATTCCCAGAACAATCAATTGAAAAAGAGAAACAGTTGGATGGCTACATATTTCATTCTTAATTTAGGTGACACTAACCATGTGAGATCTATTTTATTACTCTACTTTATAAATAAAGAAACTGATGGTTAGAGAGGTTCAGCTATATTTCTGCAGCTTGGAAGTCTTGAGACAAAGACTCAGTTTTCTGAAACCAAGTCTAGTGCTTTTTTCCAATTTGCTACACTGTATTGCTGTCTACCATTTCTATTACCTTTTAAATATTTAAATAACTTCCTGGCGTATCTTAACCACTTTCAGAATTAAAATTGTTTTTAGTTCACTGAAATACACTAATAAAGTCATTACTTACAGCTATTTTATAATTTTATAAGAGGAGAATCTTAACAACAAAAAAATATTTGGCACATATATTTCTCTGATATTCATTGAGGAAATAATAAATCAGAGAAAATTATGGAAAGTGACTTGAACTTTGAGGACTCAGGGATGATGCATGGTTCCTATATCTATAAACATATAAAAATCTGAAACTCTGTACTCATTCTTTGACATATGGCAATGTCAACCACAGTCTTTTGGGCTATCCATTCTTGCCCAAGCTTCCCAAGATAGCTTACTCACTTCCTGAATAGTTTTATTGAAAAGGGTAACATTCTTAGAGTTAGATGAACTGCAATTTAAATTCCGGTCTTGGCACAATATATGTAATTAAATGTTATAAACTCTGAGTACTGGCTCCAATATCTACTAGCTTGATGATCTCAAATACATCACTTTACCACCTATTTGTAAAATGTAGGGGAAAATATCAACATCAGAATGGGTATTGTGTGCATTAAATAAAGCAATGTCATTGCATGTACTAACTAATATATTTAACCTCACTGAGCCTCAGCTGTTTCATCTATATTATTAGAGTGATTACTATGTAATGGATAATTGTAAAGATTAAAAATGATAATAAATATGGGGTACCTAACACAGATGAGGCCTCCAGTTATGGCATTATTTTTATTTTATTTATTTGGTTTTATTTTAATTTTATTTTTATCATGATAAGTATACTCTTTAATCCCCATCCCCTACTTTACCCATGCACCCACCCTCAGTAACCATCAGTTTGTTCTCTATGGTTAAGAGTGTCTTTCTTTGTTTATCTCTCTCTTTTCCCTCATTTGTTTTGTTTCTTAAATTTCACGTATGAGAGAGATCATGTGGCATTTGTCTTTTACTGACTGATTTATTTTTCTTATATTATACTCTCCCACTCTATCCATGTTGTGCAAATGGCAAGATTTCATTCTTTTCTATGACTGAATAATATTCCATTATATCTATCATCTATCTATCTATCTATCTATCTATCTATCTATCTATCTATCTATCATCATCTATCATCTCTCTATCATCTATCATCTATCATCTATCTATTATATCTATCATCTATTATCTATCATCTATCTATCCATCTATCATCCATCTATTTATATCACTTCTTTATACATTCATCTATTGATGGACTCTTGGACTGCTTCCATAATTTGGCTATTGTAAATAATGCTGCAATGAACATAGGCGTACATGTATTTCTTTGAATTAGCGTTTTTGTATCCTTTGTTTAAATACCCAGTAGTGCAATTACTGGGTCAAAAGGTAGTTCCATTTTTAACTTCTCGAGGAACCTCCATACTGTCTTCCCAGTGGCTGCATCTGTTTGCATTCCCACCAACCATGCAAGATGGTTCTTTTTTCTCTATATCCTTGCCAAACTTGTTTTTTGTGTGTTTTATTTTAGCCATTCTGACAGGTGCAAGGTGGTATCTCGTTGTGGTTTTGATTTGCATTTCTCCAATGATGAGTGATGTTGAGCATCTTTTTATGTGTCTGTTGGCCATCTGGATGTTTTATTTGGGGAAATGTCTTTTCATATCTTCTGCCCATTTTTTAATTGGGTTATTTGTTTCTTGGGTTTTGAGTTGTGTAAGTTCTTTATGTATTTTGAATACTAACCCTTTATTGGATATGTCATTTGCAAGTATCTTCTCCCCTTCAGTGGGTTGCCTTTTAGTTTTGTTGTTTGTTTCCTTCACTGTGCAGAAACTTTTTATTTTGATGCAGCCTCAATAGTTTATTTTCACTTTTATTTCTCTTGCCTCAGGACATGTATCTAGCTACAGCTGATATGCTACTGTCTGTGCTCTCTTCAAGGGTTTTTATGGTTTCAAGGCTTAAATTTAGTTCTTTAATCCATTTTGAGTTCATTTTTGTGTATGGTGAAAGAAAGTGGTCCAGTTTCATTCTTTTGCATGTGGCTGTCCAGTTTTCCAGGCCTATTTTTAAAAAGTCTGTCTTTTTCCCATTTGTTCATTCCTCCTTTGTCAAGGGTTACTGACCATATAATTGCGGGTTTATTCCTGGATTTTCTGTTCTATTCCATTATCTATATATCTTTTTTTTATGCTAGTACTATACTGTTTTAATGACTACCACTTTGTGAAATAACTTGAAATCTAGATTTGTGATACCTCCAGTTTTGTTATTCTTTTTCAAGATTGCTATGGCCATTCAGGGTCTTTTGTGGTTTCATACAAATTTTAGGATTGTTTCTTTTAATAATGTGAAAAATACTTTTGGGATTTTGATAGGGATTGAATTAAATCTGTATATCGCTTTAGGTAGTATAGAGATTTTAGCAATATCTGTTCTTCCAACACCTGAGCATGAAATGTGTTTCTATTTCTTCGTGTTGTCTTGAATTTCCTTCATCAGTGTTTTAGAGTTTGCAGGATACAGGTCTTTCACCTCTATGGTTATATTTATTCCTAGATATTTTATTGTTTTTGATACAATTGTAAATGGGGTTATTTTCTTAATTTCTCTTTCTGATGCTTCATTATCAGTGTATGGAAATGCAACAGATTTCTGTACATTGATTTTGTATCCTGCAACTTTACTGAATTCTTTTATCAGTTCTAGTACCTTTTGGTTGGAGTCTTTAGGATTTCCTATATATAGTATCATGCCATCTGCAAATAGAGTTTTACTTCTTCTTTACCAGTAGATGCCTTTTATTTCTCTTTCTTATCCAATTACTGTGGCCAGGACTTCCAGTAGTAAGCTGAATAAAAATGGCGAGAGTGGACATCCTTGTCTTATTCTTGACCTTAAGGGAAAAAGCACTCAGTTTTTCACCATTGAGTATGATGCTGTCTGTGGATTTTTGATACATGGCCTTTATTATTTTGAGGTATATTTCCTCTAGACCTATTTTGCAGGGAGTTTTATCATGAATGAATATTGTATTTTGTCAAGTGTTTTTTCTGCATCTATTGAAATGATGGTGTTTTTTATCCTTTCTCTTATTGATGTGACCTATGGCATTGATTGTTTTGTGGCTATTGAACTACACTTGCATCCCAAGAATAAATCCCACATGAACCTCCTGTATGATTTTTTAAAATGTGTTGTTGGATTTGGTTTGCTAATATTTTGTTGAGGATTTTTGCATCTATATTCAAGAGAGATATTGGCCTTTATTTTACATTGTTGGTGGTGCTTTATCCACTTTTGGTAATGAAGTCATACTGGCCTCATAGAATGGATTTGGAAGTTTTCCTTACTCTTCTATTTTTTAGAATGGTGAGAAGAATAAGCATTAACTCTCCTTGAAATGTTTGGTAGAATTTGCCTCTGAAGCCATCTGGTCCTGGACTTTTGTTTTTTTGGGAATTTTGTGATTACTGATTCAATTTCTTTACGGATAATTGGTCTCTTCAAATGTTCTAATTCTTCCTGTTTCAATTTTGGTAGTCTGTGTGTTGCTAGGAATTTAGCTATTCCTTTTAAGTTGTGTAGTTTTTTGGCATATTGGTTTTCATAATGTTCTTTTACAATTGTTTGTATTTCTGTGGTGTTGGTTGTTATTTCTTTTCTTTCATTTGTGCTTTTGTTTATTTGAGTTCTCTCTCTCTCTCTCTCTCTATTTTGATGGGTCTGGCTTGAAGTTTATCAATTTTGTTGATCTTTTCAAAGAAACAGCTCCCAGTTTCATTAATGTCTTCTATTGTTTTTGTTTTGTTTTGTTTTCTATATCATATATTTCTAATCTTCATTATTTCCTTCCTTCTACAGGTTTTGGACTTTGTTCTTTTTTCTAGTTCCCTTGGGTGTAAAATTAGGTTGTTTATTGGAGTTTTTTCTTGCTTCTTGAGGTAAGCCTGTCTTGCTATAAACTTCTCTCTTAGAACAACTTTTGCTGCATCCCAGATTTTGGACTATTTTTTTTTTTCACTTTCATTTGATTCTATATAATTTTTTATTTTTTGATTTCTTGATTGACTCCTTCATTGCTTAGTAACATATTATTTAACCTCCATGTATTTGTGCTTTTTTCCAATTTTTTCTTGTGGTTTATTTCTAGTTTCATAGCATTGTGGTTAGAAAAGATGCATGGTATGACTTTGATCTTTTTGAATTTCTTGTGACTTGTTTTGTGGCCTAATATGTGATCTATTCTGGGTAATGTTCTGTATGACTTTAAAAGAATATGTATTCTGGTGTTTTAGGATGGAATGTTCTGAATATATCTGTTAAATCCATTTGGTCCAATGTATCATTCAATGTCAATTTTTCCTTGTTGATTTTCTGTTTGGATGATCTGTCCATTGATGTAAGTGGGAATTTATAATACCCTATTATTAGTGTACTGCTATTGATTAGTTCCTCTATGTTTGTTATTAACTGTTTTATGTATTTGGGTGCTCCCATGTTGGGTGCATAAATATTTACAGGTATTAAATTCTCTTGTTGGATTGTTCCCTTTATTATTATATAGTGTTCTTCTTTGTCTCTTATTACAATCTTTGTTTTAAAGTCTATTTTGTCCAAAATAAGTATTGCTACTTTGTCTTTCTTTGACATCCATTTGCATGATATAGTTTTCTCCATCCCCTCACTTTCAATTTGATGCTGTCTTTTGGTCAGAAATGAATCTCTTATAGGCATCATATAGATAAGTCTTGTTTTTTTATTCACTCTTTCACCCTATGTCTTTTGACTACAGTGTTTAATCCATTCATATTCAAAGTAATTATTGATATATAGGTATTTATTTCCATATTGTTCCATCTCGTTGTTTTGTGGTTGTTTCTGTAGATTTTCTCTGATCTTTCTTCTCTTGCTATCTTTCATGGTTTGCTGGTTTCCTTTAGTGATATACTTAGATTCCTTTCTCTTTATTCTTTGTATATCTGGTTTTTGACTTGTGGTAATCATTAGATTCGTATATAATATCCTCTGCATATAACAATATCTGAAGTTGATGGTCACTTAAGTTTGAATCCATTCTTTACTCCCCTTCCTCTCCCTCCCCCATGTTTTAGGTTATATTTCACATTCTTTTATTTTATGAACCCCTTGACTGATTTTTACAGAAATATTCATCTTAATTACTTTTGTATTTTCTAGTTTTTTATACTCTTGCTTATAGTCTTTCATTTTCACTCAAAGAGTCCCCTTTAACATTCTTGTAGGGCTAGTTTTGTGGACATGAACTCCTTTAATTTTTGTTTGTCTGAGAAACTCTTTATCTCTTCTTTTGTTCTGAATGATAGACTTACCTGATAGAGCATTCTTGGCTGCAGATTTTTCCCTTTCAGCACTTTGACTATATTATGCCACTCCCTTCTGGCCACAAAATTGCTCCTGAAAAATCTGCTGATAGTTTTATGGTGTTTCCCTTGTATGTAATTGTCTTCTTTTCTTTTCTGATTTAAATTTTATTTCTTTTTCACTACTTTTGCTATTTTAATTAGTATGTGTCTAGGCATGGACTGCTTTGGATTGAATTTGGGGGTGGATTTCTCTGCCTCCTGTGTCTGGATATCTGTTTCCTTCTCCAGATTAGGGAAGTTTTCAGATATTATTTCTCAAATAAATTTTCTGCCCCCTTTTCTCTCTCTTCTTCTGGGATCCCTATGATGTGAACGTTATTATGCCAAATGGAGTCACCTGAGTTCCCTCAGACTGTTCTCAATTTGCATAATTTTTTTCCCTCTCCTTTGCTCAACTTGGTTATTTTCCATCCCTCTGTCTTCCAGGTCATTAATTCATCCCTCTACTTCGTGTAACCTGCTATTTATTCAATCAAGTGTATTTTTAATTTCATTCATTGTGTTCTTGATCTCTGATTTGTTATTTTCCAGATTCTGACACTTCAGGGAGTATTTCCTATGTGTGTTACATGTGCTCTGCTTTTGAGTTTTGGCCTCTTTTTCCTTCAGTCCAGTCGTCAGCAGAGGCTCTCTTTGCTTACTGTGGGCAGTTGTTGGTCCCCAGCAAGGGTAGGGCCTGTTTTAACAAGGTGGGTGGTAGTCTGTTTGCGAAAGGAGAACTTCCCCCACTACCACTAGAGGTCCTGCAAAATGGGCAGGTGGGGAGAAGTGGTGTTGTCAGGGTTTGCACTAACCTTTGGGGGAGGGACCTGCAGCCCTAGGACCAAAACAAGTGTGACTGGGAAAGGTGAATCCCCTGAGGTATGGGAGGCAGGGCTATATGCAAGCAAGTTTAGATAGTGAGTTTGGGCATTGCATACATTCCCGCAAGTGGCCATTGTTTATGCTGGGGAACAGAAGGGAAATGGCAAGTGCCAGCTCCCTTGTTCCTGAAGGGGTCTCCCCATGATCTCTGTCTCTCCAGGCCATGCTGTGAGATGAGGAAACACTGTCTGTCCCCAGCATTTTTCAAACTGCTGGCTCTAGGTTGTATCTGCACAGGCTGTTCATTATGCTGTCTTTTTAAGGGTGGAGACCCCACTTCTTAATGCCTTTTGTGCTCTCCCA
This sequence comes from Zalophus californianus, assembly GCF_009762305.2. NCBI lineage: Eukaryota > Metazoa > Chordata > Mammalia > Carnivora > Otariidae > Zalophus > Zalophus californianus. Next base: position 50,239,323 of record NC_045605.1, read on the forward strand.
GAGTTTATCCCACTGATTTTTTAAAATTCTAGGCTATAAGTACTGCTGGTATAAGAACTCATGAAATTTGGTCCCTCTCGCTTTCTTTTTTTTCCCTATTTTTTTTATTATATTCAGTTAGCCACTGTATAGTACATAATTAGTCCTTGATGCAGTGTTCAGTGATTCATTAGTTAAGTGTAACACCCAGTCCTCATCACAGCACATGCCCTCCTCAATACCCATCACACTATTATCCCCTCCCCTCACCCTCCTCCCTTCTGAAACCCCCAGATTGTTTCTTGGGGTCCATAAGTTTCTCACGGTTCATCTCCCTCTCTGATTTCTCCCCTTTTGGATTTCCCTCCCTTCCCCTGTGATCTTTCATGCTATTGCTTATGTTCCAAATATGAGTGAAACCATATGATAATTGTCTTTCTCTTTTTGACTTACCTCACTTAACATAATCCTCTCCAGTTCCATCCATGTCAAGGCAAATGGTGGGTATTCATCATTTCTGATGGCTGAATAATATTCCATTATGTATATGTACCACATCTTCTTTATCATTCATCTGTTGAAAGGTGTCTCGGCTCTTTCCAGTTTGGCTATTGTGGACATCACTGCTATGAACATTGTGCATGTGCCCCTTCTTTCCACTATGTCTGTATCTTTGTGGTAAATACCCAGTAATGCAAATGCTGGGTCGTAGGGTAGCTCTATTCTTAACATCTTGAGGAGCCTCCATACTGTTTTCCAGAGTGGCTATACCAACTTGGATTCCCACCAACAGTGTAAGAGGGTTCCCCTTTCTCCACATCCTCGCCAACATTTGTTGTTCCCTGTTTTGTTAATTTTTGCCATTCTTACTCGTGTAAGGTGGTATCTCATTGTGGTTTTGATTTGTATTTCCCTGGTGGCTAGTGATATTGAACATTTTTTCATGTGTCTGTTAGCCATTTGTATGTCTTTTTTTAAGAGAAGTCTCTGTTCATGTCTTCTGCCCATTTTTTGACTGGGTTATTAGTTTTTTGAGTGCTGAGTTTGAGAAGTTCTTTATAGATCTTGGATATCAGTCCTTTAGCTGTAATGTCATTTGCAAATATCTTCTCCCATTCTGTGGGCTGCCTCTTAGTTTTGTTGACTGTTTCTCTTGCTGTGTAGAAACTTTTTATCGTGATGAAATCCCAAAAGTTCATTTTTGCTTTTCTTTCCATTGCCTTTGGAGACGTGTCTTGAAAGAAGTTACTGTGGCTGATGTCGAAGAGGTAACTGCCCATGTTCTCCTCTAGGATTTTGATGGATTCCTGTCTCACATTGAGGTCTTTCATCCATTTCGAGTTTATCTTTGTGTATGGTGTAAGGGAATGATCCAGTTTCATTCTTCTATATGTAGCTTTCCAATTTTCCCAGCACCATTTATTGAAGAGACTATCTTTTTTCCATTGGATATTTTTACCTGATTTGTTGAAGATTAGTTGACCATAGAATTGAGGGTCAATTTCTGGAGTCTCTATTCTGTTCCATTGGTCTATGTGTCTGTTTTTGTGCCAATATCATGCTGTCTTGGTGATCACAGTTTTGTAATATAGCTTGAAATCAGGCAATGTGATGCCCCCAGCTTTGTTTTTCTTTTTCATCCTTCCCTTGGCGGTTTGGAGTCTTTTCTGGTTCCATACAAATTTTAGGATTTTTTGTTCCAGCTCTTTAAAAAATGCCAATATTTTATTAGGGATGGCATTGAAAGTGCAAATAGCTCTGGGAGGATAGACATTTTAACAATTATTACCAGTAACTGTATACCAACAAATTAAGGAACCTGGAAGAAATGGATGTCTCTCTGGAAACTTACAAACTGCCAAGACTGAAATAGGAATAAATAGACAATCTGAATAGACCAATAACCAGTAATGAAATTGAATCAAAAACCTCCCAGAGAAACAAAAGTCCAAGGCCAGATGGCTTCCCAGGGGAATTCTACCAAACATTTAAAGAAGAAATAATATTTATTCTACAGAAGCTGTTCCAAAAAGTAGATATGGAAGGAAAATTTCCAAACTCCTTCTATGAGGCCAGCATTACCCTGATCCCCAAACCAAGGAAAGACCCTATCAAAAAGGAGAATTACAGACCAATATCCCTGATGAACATGGATAACAAAATATTCAACAAGATCCTAGTTAATAGGATCAAACAGTACATTAAAAGGTTTATTCACAACCAAGTGGGTTTTATGCCTGAGATGCAAGAGCAGTTCAACATTCGCAAATCAATCAACATGGTAGAGCACATCAATAAAAGAAAAGACAAGAACCATATGATCCTCTCAATTGATGCAAGAAAAGCATTTGACAAAAAAAATCTTTTCCTAATCAAAACTCTTCAGAATATAGGGTTAGAGGGAACTTTCCTCAATATCATAAAAACCATCTATGAAAATCTCACAGTGAATATCATTATCAATGGGGAAAGGCTGAGAGCTTTTTCCTTAAGATCAGGAACATGACAGGGATGCCTACTCTCACCATTCTTGTTCAACATAGTACTAGAAGTCCTGGCCTCAGCAATCAGACAACAAAAATAAATAAAAGGCATCCAAATTGGCAAAGAAGTCAAACTCTCCCTCTTTGCAGATGACATGATACTTTATGTGGAAAACCCAAAAGACTCCACCCCCAAATTACTAGAACTCATACAGCAATTCAGCAATGTGGCAGGATAAAAATCAATGCACAGAAATCAATTGCTTTTCTATATAATAACAATGTAACCATAGAAAGAGAAATTAAGGAATCAATTCCATTCACAATATCAACAAAGGCCATTACATAGCTAGGAATAAATCTAACCAAAGAGGTAAAGGATCTATACTCTAGAAACTACAGAACACTTATGAAAGAAATTGAAGAAGACACAAAAAGATGAAAAAATATTCCACGCTCATGAATTGGAAGAGTTAAAATGGTCCCTCTCACTTTCAAAGGCAAATGTTACAGGAATTCATCCTCCCCATTTGTGTGTTCCCTTGTGTGAGTTTGTTTTTTGCCCTTCTCTACACCTCTGTGGGTGACCATGGTCTTTTTCACTTGCAGATCATGTCTGCCCTTCCTACCTTCTTTGTTATGTTCTCCTCTCTACCTTTAGTTGTGGAGTTTGTTCTGTCAGTCCTTGGATCATTTTCTGGGCTATTTATGATGATATGAGTGCTATCTACTATACAATTATACAAATGAAAGGTAGGTTAAAATATAGAGCTTCTTGCCCAAATTTAATGTTTTCTGCATGGAAGAGTTTTAAGTAGCCAAGTAGTATGAGTTGAAGGAAACAATTAGCAATAACTTCTAGGGTAATAACACTAGCATTAACTGTTAATATGATATTTGTATACTAAGGGCAGAGATGTAGAAAAGATATCACAACCAATTACCTCTTTGAGAGGCAGGTCTGGAATAGCAGCCCTTTTGTGAATATATAAACAGTAAGTATTTAAACTTTCATTAATACCTTTGTTGCTTTTTAAAATTATAATTGTTTTCCTCTGTAGTCATTATCAATAAGTAGATTGCCCTTCAAAAATATTGCAGATAATGTTGTTAAGACTTACATAAGGTTGTTTTCCCTCAAGTAGAGCACTGTACCATATGTTTTGGAGATAATAGCAATTGAAACGTACACAAGTTAATTGGCTATGGCCTTTGCCCTCCTGATTCAGTTGCAGACACACAGATAAGGCATAGCTCTCTGTTATGCCTAAACCTATATAATTAATGCATCTTAAACTATAATGTGTATTCTCTTGAGCCCCTTAAGAGAGATGCTTGACAAGAATTCCTTGGTATTAAACCTACATGTATATCCTATAGTTCTGGTCCGTTATGCTCTCTTGTGCAAAAGAGAATACAGATTTAGGTAATTTTTTGGATCTCCCTAAAAGTAGGTTTCAACAGTCTCAATTTCTAAAATAGTCACAAAGTATTTATCATTTTGTCAATTATAACTTAATGAGTCACAATCTTGAGAAGTTGCTACTTTTGCTAGCTCCTTAAAAAATGTTGGACATCTCTGAGCTATAAGCAGTGATTAGAAGAAAGAATTCAGACTTTAGAAACAATCTGATCATTTTAAAATAGGTTCAAATAACACTTCTGCAGTTCATTACCTCTGAAGTCTTGGTCAAACCATGGAACATTTCTGAGACTCAGTTACTCTGTCTTATGGAAAGAGAAGGACAAGGAGGAGGAAAAAGAATAAGGAAGAGAAAGAAGATGATAAAGAGGAAGAGGTAGGAGGAAGGAAGAGGTTTGAATTACTTATTTGAATAAGTAATTCAAATTTCAGGAGATGAGCACTGGAAATGGTATGTGTAGAGAGACTGGCACATAGTAGGCTGTTATTTTACTAAAGCAATTATTATTCTTTCAAAGCAACACACACAAATCTTTCTCTGTGATTCTTAAGGCAATGTAGTGTGGTAGTTTGGATGACTTGAATCTGAATCCTACTTGTCACTTAATAGCTGTGTGACCTTGGGCAAAATATTCACCCTTCTGTCTCAGTTATCTCTTCTGTAAAATAAAGAAAATAACAATATTTCACTGTTTTGGGAGGGTTAAGTTAGTTAATTTTTGTAAAACACAAAATAAGTTTTGCTCAAATTTTTACTACTTTTCATAACAATGGGAAATGCCTTTCTATACCAGACAGAGATAAAAGGTGCTAATCAGATCATTGGTTCCTTGTCTTGTAAAACTAATATTTCCATATAGTATGGTATTTTGCGGGTTGCAAAGAAAAAATTAAAAGCATGAACTTAAGTTTGAGTTAGTTTTGGAATTTTCTCAGTGCTCTGTCACTTACAAACTGTATGACATTGAGCTTAACTTAAATCACTTAACCTAAAACTTAGTCCATATATCTCCATAAATGGTCTTAATGATAATACCTCCTTCACTGAACTGCTGTGAAGATAAAGCATACAGAGAAGTTAACCCGGTAAGGGCATTGCTGACTCATCCAAACTCATAATAACAAAAGTAATAATAATAAAAAGAGCATAAAGGTTGAGCGTTAAAAAAGAGAAAATGCGATCTATTATTATTGCTACTGTAATTTATTTTCCTAACAATAAAGCCATGTTATCACTAATTTTTCCATCATTTTGGACCTCAGGTCCAGTGAAGTGATTTTCTTATAATCAAATGAGTAATAGATTATAGTTGAAATTGAACTTTTTTTTATTTTAATATTTTTTAGAGAAAGGGGCAGAGGAAGAGAGAGAATCTTAAGCAGGTTCCACACCCAGCACATGAGACAGTTACAGGGCTCGATCTCATAACCCTGAGATCATGATGTGAGCTGAAATTGAGTCAGATGCTTACCCGACTGAGCCACTTAGGTGCCCCAAACTCTTTTGTATCAAATATTAAGACCCTTTCTGCTTCCTCTTAGGCTTAGCAAAAATAAATATAGTCTGATCTGTGAAGTAGTTTAGAGGACTGAAATAAACATATTTCCCAAAGCTGCATTAAAATAGCTAGAAAAAGACAAGCAGCATATCATCTTTAGAGTAATTCTAATGATATTTTGAAATAAAATTAGCCTTCCATAGAAATTGTATAAGGTATTACACATAAATTTATCCTTTTATTTTCTCAACAGTAATGAAAAATAGGCATGACTGTTCTCATTTATGATGTTTCTCTATTATAAAGATGAGGGAACTGGGGCTCAGAGAGCTTAACTACCTTTCTCTTGGTCCCACAGTTAGCAATCAGGTCAGATATACCTGACTCCAAATTCCAGACTGTTTCCACTATTTAATGCAAGATCAAAAATAAGTCCAGGTATTCCCTTTTCTAGGACTAGCTAAAAATCACTTAGAAATGGTTGTTGAGTGCTTTTTTTCTCCTCAAAAAAGTATTCTAAGGGATATAATGGTTTTGAAACCCCTTTGTCATTTAACATTTCAAATATACTAACAGATGGCTTCTCCCAGCTCTAGGCAGATGATGGTTCAGAAATAAGTGGTGTTGGGAGATTTCTTGTAAATGCTCAGGGACAGGAAAGACAGCTGTCACTGAATATCTTAATTACAGCATTTACAAAGTTCTAATTAAGGTAATGGTACTTTTTTGATTATATTAATGTTATGACCATAGGGGTGTTTGTTGCTGAACTCATTTTGTGACATAATTTGGAAGTCATTACATATTTTAAGGCTAATAACTGTTATTTGAGTTTGAAGATCTCTTCCTTTACAATAGAAATAAAGATAGAAATTAATATATTACAAAATTAAAAAAAACCCTTATAATAGAACATATTGAAGAAAGAACAGTGCCTTCAGAGTCTAGAGAGTTGTGCCACATACTGGCAGTGTGATCCTGGGCAAGTCATTTCAACTTATCTGGGGTTGTTTTTTGTTTTGTTTTGTTTTTTTTCAATTAAATGAGGATGATAACAATAATATCTAGTTGGTTGTTATAAGAAAAATGTAGGTACATCTATAATGTTTAGCTTATAGTATTTTTATGTCTAAGGAGCTATATGTTCTAATATATTTGAATCTCTTAATAGAAGCTAGATGAGGGGCTCCTGGGTGGCTCAGATGGTTAAGTGTCGGCCTTTGGCTCAGGTCATGATCTCCAGGTCCTGGGATGAGCCCCATGTCAGGCTCCCAGCTCAGCAGGAAGTCTGCTTCTGCCTTTCTCCCTGCCTCTCTCCCTGCTTGTACTC